>NC_090937.1:1632159991-1632434991 GCF_040938575.1 Ambystoma mexicanum | reverse complement strand
CCTGCAACCACGCACTCCCATCCCATGGCCTTTTGCAGACAGGCCTCATTTCTCTAGCTCACACCCTAACTGCCAACACCCCTTCCCCTTCTCTCTCTGTCTCTCTCTCTCTGTCTCTCTCTCTCATTCTCTCCCTCTCGCAAATAGATACTTTACTTCCCAGGTGCAACAAAACAAGCCTTCTCGAGCTGACAGATATGGGAAGGAAGGAAGGAAGGGCCAGTTTGGAAACTCAACTCAATTACCATAAATCCCCTGCTAAGGGTTATGGGAGGGGGGAATGAAGGAACTTTGCTTCAGGGAAAGGGCTGCTGCTGCTTCAGCATGTGAGGAGCGCAGCCACACGTTTCACCTTCCTCAGTATGTTGGTTTACAGGATGAGAGAGATCCTGAAACCTCACTCTAATAGGCTGAGGTGCTGTGCTCGGTGGCCTGCTGGGACCTTTGCCCGTCAGGGCAAGGCGAATAGGCCTTTGTCAGGGCTTTGTCGGGGAGGGGCCAGGAGCCCTGCTCGCTTCAATCCCCTCACCGATAGACAGTTGCAGAAACTAGGATGCAAGAACCTTTCCTGGATGGGGTTTTGATTTTCACGAAAAGTGTGTCAGCTTTGCTTTCAGCATGAGTCTGATTTCCAAAAAATGCATTTTGAACAATTTAAAGATTTGATCTGCCTTGGCCGGGAAAGGAACCCGGGTCAACTGCTTGGAAGGCAGCTATGCTCACCACTATACCACCAACGCCTGCCTGTCTGGGCTATCTGATGGAGCGCCCCTTAGAAATAAGAATAAGTCATTGGCTGGGAATGAAAAAAGCTTGCGTTTGACGCAGAAGCAGTTCGCATCATGAGGTCTTGCCGGTCAGCCCAACATTTCCCCGGGACCCCTTAAAAAAGGAGCTTGGTTTTAAGTTTGGTTTGATTGAACAGTACATTTTGTTGGCTGGGCTGGGACCCTCTCCTATTTAGCGCAAGAGTGGAACGAGGCAGCAAGTTCAAGGAATGACATTGCATCCAGGCACTTAAAGCTCTTTGTGCCCTAATGCCATGACACAAAAACATAATTTGAAAAAACTTAGCAGAGGATGGTTTCGATCCATCGACCTCTGGGTTATCCACTGCGCCACTCTGCTGGTTGGAGACAAGAGCTTTTCTGGGCTTTTACAGCCTACAAACCGACAACCATAGACCCAGTTTCGAGTGAAGCGGGCAGTAGGCCTTACAAAGCCAAACAACCTGCAACCACGCACTCCCATCCCATGGCCTTTTGCAGACAGGCCTCATTTCTCTAGCTCACACCCTAACTGCCAACACCCCTTCCCCTTCTCTCTCTGTCTCTCTCTCTCTGTCTCTCTCTTTCATTCTCTCTCTCTCGCAAATAGATACTTTACTTCCCAGGTGCAACAAAACAAGCCTTCTCGAGCTGGCAGATATGGGAAGGAAGGAAGGAAGGGCCAGTTTGGAAACTCAACTCAATTACCATAAATCCCCTGCTAAGGGTTATGGGAGGGAGGAATGAAGGAACTTTGCTTCAGGGAAAGGGCTGCTGCTGCTTCAGCATGTGAGGAGCGCAGCCACACGTTTCACCTTCCTCAGTATGTTGGTTTACAGGATGAGAGAGATCCTGAAACCTCACTCTAATAGGCTGAGGTGCTGTGCTCGGTGGCCTGCTGGGACCTTTGCCCGTCAGGGCAAGGCGAATAGGCCTATGTCAGGCCTTCGTCAGGGCTTTGTCGGGGAGGGGCCAGGAGCCCTGCTCGCTTCAATCCCCTCACCGATAGACAGTTGCAGAAACTAGGATGCAAGAACCTTTCCTGGATGGGGTTTTGATTTTCACGAAAAGTGTGTCAGCTTTGCTTTCAGCATGAGTCTGATTTCCAAAAAATGCATTTTGAACAATTTAAAGATTTGATCTGCATTGGCCGGGAATCGAAACCGGGTCAACTGCTTGGAAGGCAGCTATGCTCACCACTATACCACCAACGCCTGCCTGTCTGGGCTATCTGATGGAGCGTCCCTTAGAAATAAGAATAAGTCATTGGCTGGGAATGAAAAAAGATTGCGTTTGACGCAGAAGCAGTTCGCATCATGAGGTCTTGCCGGTCAGCCCAACATTTCCCCGGGACCCCTTAAAAAAGGAGCTTGGTTTTAAGTTTGGTTTGATTGAACAGTACATTTTGTTGGCTGGGCTGGGACCCTCTCCTATTTAGCGCAAGAGTGGAACGAGGCAGCAAGTTCAAGGAATGACATTGCATCCAGGCACTTACAGCTCTTTGTGCCCTAATGCCATGACACAAAAACATAATTTGAAAAAAGTTAGCAGAAGTTGGTTTCGATCCATCGACCTCTGGGTTATGGGACCAGCACGCTTCCGCTGCGCCACTCTGCTGGTTGGAGAACAAGAGCTTTTCTGGGCTTTTACAGTCTACAAACAGACAACCCTAGACCCAGTTTCGAGTGAAGCGGGCAGTAGGCCTTACAAAGCCAAACAACCTGCAACCACGCACTCCCATCCCATGGCCTTTTGCAGACAGGCCTCATTTCTCTAGCTCACACCCTAACTGCCAACACCCCTTCCCCTTCTCTCTCTGTCTCTCTCTCTATGTCTCTCTCTCTCATTCTCTCTCTCTCGCAAATAGATACTTTACTTCCCAGGTGCAACAAAACAAGCCTTCTCGAGCTGGCAGATATGGGAAGGAAGGAAGGAAGGGCCAGTTTGGAAACTCAACTCAATTACCATAAATCCCCTGCTAAGGGTTATGGGAGTGAGGAATGAAGGAACTTTGCTTCAGGGAAAGGGCTGCTGCTGCTTCAGCATGTGAGGAGCGCAGCCACACGTTTCACCTTCCTCAGTATGTTGGTTTACAGGATGAGAGAGATCCTGAAACCTCACTCTAATAGGCTGAGGTGCTGTGCTCGGTGGCCTGCTGGGACCTTTGCCCGTCAGGGCAAGGCGAATAGGCCTTTGTCAGGCCTTCGTCAGGGCTTTGTCGGGGAGGGGCCAGGAGCCCTGCTCGCTTCAAACCCCTCACCGATAGACAGTTGCAGAAACTAGGATGCAAGAACCTTTCCTGGATGGGGTTTTGATTTTCACGAAAAGTGTGTCAGCTTTGCTTTCAGCATGAGTCTGATTTCCAAAAAATGCATTTTGAACAATTTAAAGATTTGATCTGCGTTGGCCGGGAAAGGAACCCGGGTCAACTGCTTGGAAGGCAGCTATGCTCACCACTATACCACCAACGCCTGCCTGTCTGGGCTATCTGATGGAGCGCCCCTTAGAAATAAGAATAAGTCATTGGCTGGGAATGAAAAAAGCTTGCGTTTGACGCAGAAGCAGTTCGCATCATGAGGTCTTGCCGGTCAGCCCAACATTTCCCCGGGACCCCTTAAAAAAGGAGCTTGGTTTTAAGTTTGGTTTGATTGAACAGTACATTTTGTTGGCTGGGCTGGGACCCTCTCCTATTTAGCGCAAGAGTGGAACGAGGCAGCAAGTTCAAGGAATGACATTGCATCCAGGCACTTACAGCTCTTTGTGCCCTAATGCCATGACACAAAAACATAATTTGAAAAAACTTAGCAGAGGATGGTTTCGATCCATCGACCTCTGGGTTATGGGCCCAGCACGCTTCCACTGCGCCACTCTGCTGGTTGGAGACAAGAGCTTTTCTGGGCTTTTACAGCCTACAAACCGACAACCATAGACCCAGTTTCGAGTGAAGCGGGCAGTAGGCCTTACAAAGCCAAACAACCTGCAACCACGCACTCCCATCCCATGGCCTTTTGCAGACAGGCCTCATTTCTCTAGCTCACACCCTAACTGCCAACACCCCTTCCCCTTCTCTCTCTGTCTCTCTCTCTCTGTCTCTCTCTTTCATTCTCTCTCTCTCGCAAATAGATACTTTACTTCCCAGGTGCAACAAAACAAGCCTTCTCGAGCTGGCAGATATGGGAAGGAAGGAAGGAAGGGCCAGTTTGGAAACTCAACTCAATTACCATAAATCCCCTGCTAAGGGTTATGGGAGGGAGGAATGAAGGAACTTTGCTTCAGGGAAAGGGCTGCTGCTGCTTCAGCATGTGAGGAGCGCAGCCACACGTTTCACCTTCCTCAGTATGTTGGTTTACAGGATGAGAGAGATCCTGTAACCTCACTCTAATAGGCTGAGGTGCTGTGCTCGGTGGCCTGCTGGGACCTTTGCCCGTCAGGGCAAGGCGAATAGGCCTTTGTCAGGCCTTCGTCAGGGCTTTGTCGGGGAGGGGCCAGGAGCCCTGCTCGCTTCAATCCCCTCACCGATAGACAGTTGCAGAAACTAGGATGCAAGAACCTTTCCTGGATGGGGTTTTGATTTTCACGAAAAGTGTGTCAGCTTTGCTTTCAGCATGAGTCTGATTTCCAAAAAATGCATTTTGAACAATTTAAAGATTTGATCTGCATTGGCCGGGAATCGGAACCGGGTCAACTGCTTGGAAGGCAGCTATGCTCACCACTATACCACCAACGCCTGCCTGTCTGGGCTATCTGATGGAGCGCCCCTTAGAAATAAGAATAAGTCATTGGCTGGGAATGAAAAAAGCTTGCGTTTGACGCAGAAGCAGTTCGCATCATGAGGTCTTGCCGGTCAGCCCAACATTTCCCCGGGACCCCTTAAAAAAGGAGCTTGGTTTTAAGTTTGGTTTGATTGAACAGTACATTTTGTTGGCTGGGCTGGGAACCTCTCCTATTTAGCGCAAGAGTGGAACGAGGCAGCAAGTTCAAGGAATGACATTGCATCCAGGCACTTACAGCTCTTTGTGCCCTAATGCCATGACACAAAAACATAATTTGAAAAAACTTAGCAGAGGATGGTTTCGATCCATCGACCTCTGGGTTATGGGCCCAGCACGCTTCCGCTGCACCACTCTGCTGGTTGGAGAACAAGAGCTTTTCTGGGCTTTTACAGCCTACAAACCGACAACCCTAGACCCAGTTTCGAGTGAAGCGGGCAGTAGGCCTTACAAAGCCAAACAACCTGCAACCACGCACTCCCATCCCATGGCCTTTTGCAGACAGGCCTCATTTCTCTAGCTCACACCCTAACTGCCAACACCCCTTCCCCTTCTCTCTCTGTCTCTCTCTCTCTGTCTCTCTCTCTCATTCTCTCTCTCTCGCAAATAGATACTTTACTTCCCAGGTGCAACAAAATAAGCCTTCTCGAGCTGGCAGATATGGGAAGGAAGGAAGGAAGGGACAGTTTGGAAACTCAACTCAATTACCATAAATCCCCTGCTAAGGGTTATGGGAGGGAGGAATGAAGGAACTTTGCTTCAGGGAAAGGGCTGCTGCTGCTTCAGCATGTGAGGAGCGCAGCCACACGTTTCACCTTCCTCAGTGTGTTGGTTTACAGGATGAGAGAGATCCTGAAACCTCACTCTAATAGGCTGAGGTGCTGTGCTCGGTGGCCTGCTGGGACCTTTGCCCGTCAGGGCAAGGCGAATAGGCCTTTGTCAGGCCTTCGTCAGGGCTTTGTCGGGGAGGGGCCAGGAGCCCTGCTCGCTTCAATCCCCTCACCGATAGACAGTTGCAGAAACTAGGATGCAAGAACCTTTCCTGGATGGGGTTTTGATTTTCGCGAAAAGCGTGTCAGCTTTGCTTTCAGCATGAGTCTGATTTCCAAAAAATGCATTTTGAACAATTTAAAGATTTGATCTGCGTTGGCCGGGAATCGAACCCGGGTCAACTGCTTGGAAGGCAGCTATGCTCACCACTATACCACCAACGCCTGCCTGTCTGGGCTATCTGATGGAGCGCCCCTTAGAAATAAGAATAAGTCATTGGCTGGGAATGAAAAAAGCTTGCGTTTGACGCAGAAGCAGTTCGCATCATGAGGTCTTGCCGGTCAGCCCAACATTTCCCCGGGACCCCTTAAAAAAGGAGCTTGGTTTTAAGTTTGGTTTGATTGAACAGTACATTTTGTTGGCTGGGCTGGGACCCTCTCTTATTTAGCGCAAGAGTGGAACGAGGCAGCAAGTTCAAGGAATGACATTGCATCCAGGCACTTACAGCTCTTTGTGCCCTAATGCCATGACACAAAAACATAATTTGAAAAAAGTTAGCAGAGGATGGTTTCGATCCATCGACCTCTGGGTTATGGGCCCAGCACGCTTCCGCTGCGCCACTCTGCTGGTTGGAGTACAAGAGCTTTTCTGGGCTTTTACAGCCTACAAACCGACAACCATAGACCCAGTTTCGAGTGAAGCGGGCAGTAGGCCTTACAAAGCCAAACAACCTGCAACCACGCACTCCCATCCCATGGCCTTTTGCAGACAGGCCTCATTTCTCTAGCTCACACCCTAACTGCCAACACCCCTTCCCCTTCTCTCTCTGTCTCCCTCTCTCTGTCTCTCTCTCTCATTCTCTCTCTCTCGCAAATAGATACTTTACTTCCCAGGTGCAACAAAACAAGCCTTCTCGAGCTGGCAGATATGGGAAGGAAGGAAGGAAGGGCCAGTTTGGAAACTCAACTCAATTACCATAAATCCCCTGCTAAGGGTTATGGGAGGGAGGAATGAAGGAACTTTGCTTCAGGGAAAGGGCTGCTGCTGCTTCAGCATGTGAGGAGCGCAGCCACACGTTTCACCTTCCTCAGTATGTTGGTTTACAGGATGAGAGAGATCCTGAAACCTCATTCTAATAGGCTGAGGTGCTGTGCTCGGTGGCCTGCTGGGACCTTTGCCCGTCAGGGCAAGGCGAATAGGCCTTTGTCAGGCCTTCGTCAGGGCTTTGTCGGGGAAGGGCCAGGAGCCCTGCTTGCTTCAATCCCCTCACCGATAGACAGTTGCAGAAACTAGGATGCAAGAACCTTTCCTGGATGGGGTTTTGATTTTCACGAAAAGTGTGTCAGCTTTGCTTTCAGCATGAGTCTGATTTCCAAAAAATGCATTTTGAACAATTTAAAGATTGCGTTGGCCGGGAATCGAACCCGGGTCAACTGCTTGGAAGGCAGCTATGCTCACCACTATACCACCAACGCCTGCCTGTCTGGGCTATCTGATGGAGCGCCCCTTAGAAATAAGAATAAGTCATTGGCTGGGAATGAAAAAAGCTTGCGTTTGACGCAGAAGCAGTTCGCATCATGAGGTCTTGCCGGTCAGCCCAACATTTCCCCGGGACCCCTTAAAAAAGGAGCTCGGTTTAAGTTTGGTTTGATTGAACAGTTCATTTTATTGGCTGGGCTGGGACCCTCTCCTATTTAGCGCAAGAGTGGAACGAGGCAGCAAGTTCAAGGAATGACATTGCATCCAGGCACTTACAGCTCTTTGTGCCCTAATGCCATGACACAAAAACATAATTTGAAAAAACTTAGCAGAGGATGGTTACGATCCATCGACCTCTGGGTTATGGGCCCAGCACGCTTCCGCTGCACCACTCTGCTGGTTGGAGAACAAGAGCTTTTCTGGGCTTTTACAGCCTACAAACCGACAACCCTAGACCCAGTTTCGAGTGAAGCGGGCAGTAGGCCTTACAAAGCCAAACAACCTGCAACCACGCACTCCCATCCCATGGCCTTTTGCAGACAGGCCTCATTTCTCTAGCTCACACCCTAACTGCCAACACCCCTTCCCCTTCTCTCTCTGTCTCTCTCTCTCTGTCTCTCTCTCTCATTCTCTCTCTCTCGCAAATAGATACTTTACTTCCCAGGTGCAACAAAACAAGCCTTCTCGAGCTGGCAGATATGGGAAGGAAGGAAGGAAGGGCCAGTTTGGAAACTCAACTCAATTACCATAAATCCCCTGCTAAGGGTTATGGGAGGGAGGAATGAAGGAACTTTGCTTCAGGGAAAGGGCTGCTGCTGCTTCAGCATGTGAGGAGCACAGCCACACGTTTCACCTTCCTCAGTATGTTGCTTTACAGGATGAGAGAGATCCTGAAACCTCACTCTAATAGGCTGAGGTGCTGTGCTCGGTGGCCTGCTGGGACCTTTGCCCGTCAGGGCAAGGCGAATAGGCCTTTGTCAGGCCTTTGTCGGGGAGGGGCCAGGAGCCCTGCTCGCTTCAATCCCCTCACCGATAGACAGTTGCAGAAACTAGGATGCAAGAACCTTTCCTGGATGGGGTTTTGATTTTCACGAAAAGTGTGTCAGCTTTGCTTTCAGCATGAGTCTGATTTCCAAAAAATGCATTTTGAACAATTTAAAGATTTGATCTGCGTTTGCTCACCACTATACCACCAACGCCTGCCTGTCTGGGCTATCTGATGGAGCGCCCCTTAGAAATAAGAATAAGTCATTGGCTGGGAATGAAAAAAGCTTGCGTTTGACGCAGAAGCAGTTCGCATCATGAGGTCTTGCCGGTCAGCCCAACATTTCCCCGGGACCCCTTAAAAAAGGAGCTTGGTTTTAAGTTTGGTTTGATTGAACAGTACATTTTGTTGGCTGGGCTGGGACCCTCTCTTATTTAGCGCAAGAGTGGAACGAGGCAGCAAGTTCAAGGAATGACATTGCATCCAGGCACTTACAGCTCTTTGTGCCCTAATGCCATGACACAAAAACATAATTTGAAAAAAGTTAGCAGAGGATGGTTTCGATCCATCGACCTCTGGGTTATGGGCCCAGCACGCTTCCGCTGCGCAACTCTGCTGGTTGGAGAACAAGAGCTTTTCTGGGCTTTTACAGCCTACAAACCGACAACCATAGACCCAGTTTCGAGTGAAGCGGGCAGTAGGCCTTACAAAGCCAAACAACCTGCAACCACGCACTCCCATCCCATGGCCTTTTGCAGACAGGCCTCATTTCTCTAGCTCACACCCTAACTGCCAACACCCCTTCCCCTTCTCTCTCTGTCTCTCTCTCTCTGTCTCTCTCTTTCATTCTCTCTCTCTCGCAAGTAGATACTTTACTTCCCAGGTGCAACAAAACAAGCCTTCTCGAGCTGGCAGATATGTGAAGGAAGGAAGGAAGGGCCAGTTTGGAAACTCAACTCAATTACCATAAATCCCCTGCTAAGGGTTATGGGGGGGAGGAATGAAGGAACTTTGCTTCAGGGAAAGGGCTGCTGCTGCTTCAGCATGTGAGGAGCGCAGCCACACGTTTCACCTTCCTCAGTATGTTGGTTTACAGGATGAGAGAGATCCTGAAACCTCACTCTAATAGGCTGAGGTGCTGTGCTCGGTGGCCTGCTGGGACCTTTGCCCGTCAGGGCAAGGCGAATAGGCCTTTGTCAGGCCTTCGTCAGGGCTTTGTCGGGGAGGGGCCAGGAGCCCTGCTCGCTTCAATCCCCTCACCGATAGACAGTTGCAGAAACTAGGATGCAAGAACCTTTCCTGGATGGGGTTTTGATTTTCGCGAAAAGTGTGTCAGCTTTGCTTTCAGCATGAGTCTGATTTCCCAAAAATGCATTTTGAACAATTTAAAGATTTGATCTGCGTTGGCCGGGAATCGAACCCGGGTCAACTGCTTGGAAGGCAGCTATGCTCACCACTATACCACCAACGCCTGCCTGTCTGGGCTATGTGATGGAGCGCCCCTCAGAAATAAGAATAAGTCATTGGCTGGGAATGAAAAAAGCTTGCGTTTGACCCAGAAGCAGTTCGCATCATGAGGTCTTGCCGGTCAGCCCAACATTTCCCCGGGACCCCTTAAAAAAGGAGCTTGGTTTTAAGTTTGGTTTGATTGAACAGTACATTTTGTTGGCTGGGCTGGGACCCTCTCCTATTTAGCGCAAGAGTGGAACGAGGCAGCAAGTTCAAGGAATGACATTGCATCCAGGCACTTACAGCTCTTTGTGCCCTAATGCCATGACACAAAAACATAATTTGAAAAAACTTAGCAGAGGATGGCTTCGATCCATCGACCTCTGGGTTATGGGCCCAGCACGCTTCCGCTGCGCCACTCTGCTGGTTGGAGAACAAGAGCTTTTCTGGGCTTTTACAGCCTACAAACCGACAACCCTAGACCCAGTTTCGAGTGAAGCGGGCAGTAGGCCTTACAAAGCCAAACAACCTGTAACCACGCACTCCCATCCCATGGCCTTTTGCAGACAGGCCTCATTTCTCTAGAATAAGAATAAGAATAAGAATAAGTCATTGGCTGGGAATGAAAAAAGCTTGCGTTTGACGCAGAAGCAGTTCGCATCATGAGGTCTTGCCGGTCAGCCCAACATTTCCCCGCGACCCCTTAAAAAAGGAGCTTGGTTTTAAGTTTGGTTTGATTGAACAGTACATTTTGTTGGCTGGTCTGGGACCCTCTCCTATTTAGCGCAAGAGTGGAACGAGGCAGCAAGTTCAAGGAATGACATTGCATTTTGTCGGGGAGGGGCCAGGAGCCCTGCTCGCTTCAATCCCCTCACCGATAGACAGTTGCAGAAACTAGGATGCAAGAACCTTTCCTGGATGGGGTTTTGATTTTCACGAAAAGTGTGTCAGCTTTGCTTTCAGCATGAGTCTGATTTCCAAAAAATGCATTTTGAACAATTTAAAGATTTGATCTGCGTTGGCCGGGAATCGAACCCGGGTCAACTGCTTGGAAGGCAGCTATGCTCACCACTATACCACCAACGCCTGCCTGTCTGGACTATCTGATGAAGCGCCCCTTAGAAATAAGAATAAGTCATTGGCTGGGAATGAAAAAAGCTTGCGTTTGACGCAGAAGCAGTTCGCATCATGAGGTCTTGCCGGTCAGCCCAACATTTCCCCGGGACCCCTTAAAAAAGGAGCTTGGTTTTAGGTTTGGTTTGATTGAACAGTACATTTTGTTGGTTGGGCTGGGACCCTCTCCTATTTAGCGCAAGAGTGGAACGAGGCAGCAAGTTCAAGGAATGACATTGCATCCAGGCACTTACAGCTCTTTGTGCCCTAATGCCATGACACAAAAACATAATTTGAAAAAACTTAGCAGAGGATGGTTTCGATCCATCGACCTCTGGGTTATGGGCCCAGCACGGTTCCGCTGCGCCACTCTGCTGGTTGGAGAACAAAATCTTTTCTGGGCTTTTACAGCCTACAAACCGACAACCCTAGACCCAGTTTCGAGTGAAGCGGGCAGTAGGCCTTACAAAGCCAAACAAACTGCAACCACGCACTCCCATCCCATGGCCTTTTGCAGACAGGCCTCATTTCTCTAGCTCACACCCTAACTGCCAACACCCCTTCCCCTTCTCTCTCTGTCTCTCTCTCTCTGTCTCTCTCTCTCATTCTCTCTCTCTCGCAAGTAGATACTTTACTTCCCAGGTGCAACAAAACAAGCCTTCTCGAGCTGGCAGATATGTGAAGGAAGGAAGGAAGGGCCAGTTTGGAAACTCAACTCAATTACCATAAATCCCCTGCTAAGGGTTATGGGGGGGAGGAATGAAGGAACTTTGCTTCAGGGAAAGGGCTGCTGCTGCTTCAGCATGTGAGGAGCGCAGCCACACGTTTCACCTTCCTCAGTATGTTGGTTTACAGGATGAGAGAGATCCTGAAACCTCACTCTAATAGGCTGAGGTGCTGTGCTCGGTGGCCTGCTGGGACCTTTGCCCGTCAGGGCAAGGCGAATAGGCCTTTGTCAGGCCTTCGTCAGGGCTTTGTCGGGGAGGGGCCAGGAGCCCTGCTCGCTTCAATCCCCTCACCGATAGACAGTTGCAGAAACTAGGATGCAAGAACCTTTCCTGGATGGGGTTTTGATTTTCGCGAAAAGTGTGTCAGCTTTGCTTTCAGCATGAGTCTGATTTCCCAAAAATGCATTTTGAACAATTTAAAGATTTGATCTGCGTTGGCCGGGAATCGAACCCGGGTCAACTGCTTGGAAGGCAGCTATGCTCACCACTATACCACCAACGCCTGCCTGTCTGGGCTATGTGATGGAGCGCCCCTCAGAAATAAGAATAAGTCATTGGCTGGGAATGAAAAAAGCTTGCGTTTGACCCAGAAGCAGTTCGCATCATGAGGTCTTGCCGGTCAGCCCAACATTTCCCCGGGACCCCTTAAAAAAGGAGCTTGGTTTTAAGTTTGGTTTGATTGAACAGTACATTTTGTTGGCTGGGCTGGGACCCTCTCCTATTTAGCGCAAGAGTGGAACGAGGCAGCAAGTTCAAGGAATGACATTGCATCCAGGCACTTACAGCTCTTTGTGCCCTAATGCCATGACACAAAAACATAATTTGAAAAAACTTAGCAGAGGATGGTTTCGATCCATCGACCTCTGGGTTATGGGCCCAGCACGCTTCCGCTGCGCCACTCTGCTGGTTGGAGAACAAGAGCTTTTCTGGGCTTTTACAGCCTACAAACCGACAACCCTAGACCCAGTTTCGAGTGAAGCGGGCAGTAGGCCTTACAAAGCCAAACAACCTGTAACCACGCACTCCCATCCCATGGCCTTTTGCAGACAGGCCTCATTTCTCTAGAATAAGAATAAGAATAAGAATAAGTCATTGGCTGGGAATGAAAAAAGCTTGCGTTTGACGCAGAAGCAGTTCGCATCATGAGGTCTTGCCGGTCAGCCCAACATTTCCCCGGGACCCCTTAAAAAAGGAGCTTGGTTTTAAGTTTGGTTTGATTGAACAGTACATTTTGTTGGCTGGGCTGGGACCCTCTCCTATTTAGCGCAAGAGTGGAACGAGGCAGCAAGTTCAAGGAATGACATTGCATTTTGTCGGGGAGGGGCCAGGAGCCCTGCTCGCTTCAATCCCCTCACCGATAGACAGTTGCAGAAACTAGGATGCAAGAACCTTTCCTGGATGGGGTTTTGATTTTCACGAAAAGTGTGTCAGCTTTGCTTTCAGCATGAGTCTGATTTCCAAAAAATGCATTTTGAACAATTTAAAGATTTGATCTGCGTTGGCCGGGAATCGAACCCGGGTCAACTGCTTGGAAGGCAGCTATGCTCACCACTATACCACCAACGCCTGCCTGTCTGGACTATCTGATGAAGCGCCCCTTAGAAATAAGAATAAGTCATTGGCTGGGAATGAAAAAAGCTTGCGTTTGACGCAGAAGCAGTTCGCATCATGAGGTCTTGCCGGTCAGCCCAACATTTCCCCGGGACCCCTTAAAAAAGGAGCTTGGTTTTAGGTTTGGTTTGATTGAACAGTACATTTTGTTGGTTGGGCTGGGACCCTCTCCTATTTAGCGCAAGAGTGGAACGAGGCAGCAAGTTCAAGGAATGACATTGCATCCAGGCACTTACAGCTCTTTGTGCCCTAATGCCATGACACAAAAACATAATTTGAAAAAACTTAGCAGAGGATGGTTTCGATCCATCGACCTCTGGGTTATGGGCCCAGCACGCTTCCGCTGCGCCACTCTGCTGGTTGGAAAACAAAATCTTTTCTGGGCTTTTACAGCCTACAAACCGACAACCCTAGACCCAGTTTCGAGTGAAGCGGGCAGTAGGCCTTACAAAGCCAAACAAACTGCAACCACGCACTCCCATCCCATGGCCTTTTGCAGACAGGCCTCATTTCTCTAGCTCACACCCTAACTGCCAACACCCCTTCCCCTTCTCTCTCTGTCTCTCTCTCTCTGTCTCTCTCTCTCATTCTCTCTCTCTCGCAAGTAGATACTTTACTTCCCAGGTGCAACAAAACAAGCCTTCTCGAGCTGGCAGATATGTGAAGGAAGGAAGGAAGGAAGGGCCAGTTTGGAAACTCAACTCAATTACCATAAATCCCCTGCTAAGGGTTATGGGGGGGAGGAATGAAGGAACTTTGCTTCAGGGAAAGGGCTGCTGCTGCTTCAGCATGTGAGGAGCGCAGCCACACGTTTCACCTTCCTCAGTATGTTGGTTTACAGGATGAGAGAGATCCTGAAACCTCACTCTAATAGGCTGAGGTGCTGTGCTCGGTGGCCTGCTGGGACCTTTGCCCGTCAGGGCAAGGCGAATAGGCCTTTGTCAGGCCTTCGTCAGGGCTTTGTCGGGGAGGGGCCAGGAGCCCTGCTCGCTTCAATCCCCTCACCGATAGACAGTTGCAGAAACTAGGATGCAAGAACCTTTCCTGGATGGGGTTTTGATTTTCGCGAAAAGTGTGTCAGCTTTGCTTTCAGCATGAGTCTGATTTCCCAAAAATGCATTTTGAACAATTTAAAGATTTGATCTGCGTTGGCCGGGAATCGAACCCGGGTCAACTGCTTGGAAGAAGCTATGCTCACCACTATACCACCAACGCCTGCCTGTCTGGGCTATCTGATGGAGCGCCCCTTAGAAATAAGAATAAGTCATTGGCTGGGAATGAAAAAAGCATGCGTTTGACGCAGAAGCAGTTCGCATCATGAGGTCTTGCCGGTCAGCCCAACATTTCCCCGGGACCCCTTAAAAAAGGAGCTTGGTTTTAAGTTTGGTTTGATTGAACAGTACATTTTGTTGGCTGGGCTGGGAACCTCTCCTATTTAGCGCAAGAGTGGAACGAGGCAGCAAGTTCAAGGAATGACATTGCATCCAGGCACTTACAGCTCTTTGTGCCCTAATGCCATGACACAAAAACATAATTTGAAAAAACTTAGCAGAGGATGGTTTCGATCCATCGACCTCTGGGTTATGGGCCCAGCACGCTTCCGCTGCACCACTCTGCTGGTTGGAGAACAAGAGCTTTTCTGGGCTTTTACAGCCTACAAACCGACAACCCTAGACCCAGTTTCGAGTGAAGCGGGCAGTAGGCCTTACAAAGCCAAACAACCTGCAACCACGCACTCCCATCCCATGGCCTTTTGCAGACAGGCCTCATTTCTCTAGCTCACACCCTAACTGCCAACACCCCTTCCCCTTCTCTCTCTGTCTCTCTCTCTCTGTCTCTCTCTCTCATTCTCTCTCTCTCGCAAATAGATACTTTACTTCCCAGGTGCAACAAAATAAGCCTTCTCGAGCTGGCAGATATGGGAAGGAAGGAAGGAAGGGACAGTTTGGAAACTCAACTCAATTACCATAAATCCCCTGCTAAGGGTTATGGGAGGGAGGAATGAAGGAACTTTGCTTCAGGGAAAGGGCTGCTGCTGCTTCAGCATGTGAGGAGCGCAGCCACACGTTTCACCTTCCTCAGTGTGTTGGTTTACAGGATGAGAGAGATCCTGAAACCTCACTCTAATAGGCTGAGGTGCTGTGCTCGGTGGCCTGCTGGGACCTTTGCCCGTCAGGGCAAGGCGAATAGGCCTTTGTCAGGCCTTCGTCAGGGCTTTGTCGGGGAGGGGCCAGGAGCCCTGCTCGCTTCAATCCCCTCACCGATAGACAGTTGCAGAAACTAGGATGCAAGAACCTTTCCTGGATGGGGTTTTGATTTTCGCGAAAAGCGTGTCAGCTTTGCTTTCAGCATGAGTCTGATTTCCAAAAAATGCATTTTGAACAATTTAAAGATTTGATCTGCGTTGGCCGGGAATCGAACCGGGGTCAACTGCTTGGAAGGCAGCTATGCTCACCACTATACCACCAACGCCTGCCTGTCTGGGCTATCTGATGGAGCGCCCCTTAGAAATAAGAATAAGTCATTGGCTGGGAATGAAAAAAGCTTGCGTTTGACGCAGAAGCAGTTCGCATCATGAGGTCTTGCCGGTCAGCCCAACATTTCCCCGGGACCCCTTAAAAAAGGAGCTTGGTTTTAAGTTTGGTTTGATTGAACAGTACATTTTGTTGGCTGGGCTGGGACCCTCTCTTATTTAGCGCAAGAGTGGAACGAGGCAGCAAGTTCAAGGAATGACATTGCATCCAGGCACTTACAGCTCTTTGTGCCCTAATGCCATGACACAAAAACATAATTTGAAAAAAGTTAGCAGAGGATGGTTTCGATCCATCGACCTCTGGGTTATGGGCCCAGCACGCTTCCGCTGCGCCACTCTGCTGGTTGGAGTACAAGAGCTTTTCTGGGCTTTTACAGCCTACAAACCGACAACCATAGACCCAGTTTCGAGTGAAGCGGGCAGTAGGCCTTACAAAGCCAAACAACCTGCAACCACGCACTCCCATCCCATGGCCTTTTGCAGACAGGCCTCATTTCTCTAGCTCACACCCTAACTGCCAACACCCCTTCCCCTTCTCTCTCTGTCTCCCTCTCTCTGTCTCTCTCTCTCATTCTCTCTCTCTCTCGCAAATAGATACTTTACTTCCCAGGTGCAACAAAACAAGCCTTCTCGAGCTGGCAGATATGGGAAGGAAGGAAGGAAGGGCCAGTTTGGAAACTCAACTCAATTACCATAAATCCCCTGCTAAGGGTTATGGGAGGGAGGAATGAAGGAACTTTGCTTCAGGGAAAGGGCTGCTGCTGCTTCAGCATGTGAGGAGCGCAGCCACACGTTTCACCTTCCTCAGTATGTTGGTTTACAGGATGAGAGAGATCCTGAAACCTCACTCTAATAGGCTGAGGTGCTGTGCTCGGTGGCCTGCTGGGACCTTTGCCCGTCAGGGCAAGGCGAATAGGCCTTTGTCAGGCCTTCGTCAGGGCTTTGTCGGGGAAGGGCCAGGAGCCCTGCTTGCTTCAATCCCCTCACCGATAGACAGTTGCAGAAACTAGGATGCAAGAACCTTTCCTGGATGGGGTTTTGATTTTCACGAAAAGTGTGTCAGCTTTGCTTTCAGCATGAGTCTGATTTCCAAAAAATGCATTTTGAACAATTTAAAGATTGCGTTGGCCGGGAATCGAACCCGGGTCAACTGCTTGGAAGGCAGCTATGCTCACCACTATACCACCAACGCCTGCCTGTCTGGGCTATCTGATGGAGCGCCCCTTAGAAATAAGAATAAGTCATTGGCTGGGAATGAAAAAAGCTTGCGTTTGACGCAGAAGCAGTTCGCATCATGAGGTCTTGCCGGTCAGCCCAACATTTCCCCGGGACCCCTTAAAAAAGGAGCTTGGTTTAAGTTTGGTTTGATTGAACAGTTCATTTTATTGGCTGGGCTGGGACCCTCTCCTATTTAGCGCAAGAGTGGAACGAGGCAGCAAGTTCAAGGAATGACATTGCATCCAGGCACTTACAGCTCTTTGTGCCCTAATGCCATGACACAAAAACATAATTTGAAAAAACTTAGCAGAGGATGGCTTCGATCCATCGACCTCTGGGTTATGGGCCCAGCACGCTTCCGCTGCACCACTCTGCTGGTTGGAGAACAAGAGCTTTTCTGGGCTTTTACAGCCTACAAACCGACAACCCTAGACCCAGTTTCGAGTGAAGCGGGCAGTAGGCCTTACAAAGCCAAACAACCTGCAACCACGCACTCCCATCCCATGGCCTTTTGCAGACAGGCCTCATTTCTCTAGCTCACACCCTAACTGCCAACACCCCTTCCCCTTCTCTCTCTGTCTCTCTCTCTCTCTGTCTCTCTCTCTCATTCTCTCTCTCTCGCAAATAGATACTTTACTTCCCAGGTGCAACAAAACAAGCCTTCTCGAGCTGGCAGATATGGGAAGGAAGGAAGGAAGGGCCAGTTTGGAAACTCAACTCAATTACCATAAATCCCCTGCTAAGGGTTATGGGAGGGAGGAATGAAGGAACTTTGCTTCAGGGAAAGGGCTGCTGCTGCTTCAGCATGTGAGGAGCACAGCCACACGTTTCACCTTCCTCAGTATGTTGGTTTACAGGATGAGAGAGATCCTGAAACCTCACTCTAATAGGCTGAGGTGCTGTGCTCGGTGGCCTGCTGGGACCTTTGCCCGTCAGGGCAAGGCGAATAGGCCTTTGTCAGGCCTTTGTCGGGGAGGGGCCAGGAGCCCTGCTCGCTTCAATCCCCTCACCGATAGACAGTTGCAGAAACTAGGATGCAAGAACCTTTCCTGGATGGGGTTTTGATTTTCACGAAAAGTGTGTCAGCTTTGCTTTCAGCATGAGTCTGATTTCCAAAAAATGCATTTTGAACAATTTAAAGATTTGATCTGCGTTGGCCGGGAATCGAACCCGGGTCAACTGCTTGGAAGGCAGCTATGCTCACCACTATACCACCAACGCCTGCCTGTCTGGGCTATGTGATGGAGCGCCCCTCAGAAATAAGAATAAGTCATTGGCTGGGAATGAAAAAAGCTTGCGTTTGACGCAGAAGCAGTTCGCATCATGAGGTCTTGCCGGTCAGCCCAACATTTCCCCGGGACCCCTTAAAAAAGGAGCTTGGTTTTAAGTTTGGTTTGATTGAACAGTACATTTTGTTGGCTGGGCTGGGACCCTCTCTTATTTAGCGCAAGAGTGGAACGAGGCAGCAAGTTCAAGGAATGACATTGCATCCAGGCACTTACAGCTCTTTGTGCCCTAATGCCATGACACAAAAACATAATTTGAAAAAAGTTAGCAGAGGATGGTTTCGATCCATCGACCTCTGGGTTATGGGCCCAGCACGCTTCCGCTGCGCCACTCTGCTGGTTGGAGAACAAGAGCTTTTCTGGGCTTTTACAGCCTACAAACCGACAACCATAGACCCAGTTTCGAGTGAAGCGGGCAGTAGGCCTTACAAAGCCAAACAACCTGCAACCACGCACTCCCATCCCATGGCCTTTTGCAGACAGGCCTCATTTCTCTAGCTCACACCCTAACTGCCAACACCCCTTCCCCTTCTCTCTCTGTCTCCCTCTCTCTGTCTCTCTCTCTCATTCTCTCTCTCTCTCGCAAATAGATACTTTACTTCCCAGGTGCAACAAAACAAGCCTTCTCGAGCTGGCAGATATGGGAAGGAAGGAAGGAAGGGCCAGTTTGGAAACTCAACTCAATTACCATAAATCCCCTGCTAAGGGTTATGGGAGGGAGGAATGAAGGAACTTTGCTTCAGGGAAAGGGCTGCTGCTGCTTCAGCATGTGAGGAGCACAGCCACACGTTTCACCTTCCTCAGTATGTTGGTTTACAGGATGAGAGAGATCCTGAAACCTCACTCTAATAGGCTGAGGTGCTGTGCTCGGTGGCCTGCTGGGACCTTTGCCCGTCAGGGCAAGGCGAATAGGCCTTTGTCAGGCCTTCGTCAGGCCTTTGTCGGGGAAGGGCCAGGAGCCCTGCTTGCTTCAATCCCCTCACCGATAGACAGTTGCAGAAACTAGGATGCAAGAACCTTTCCTGGATGGGGTTTTGATTTTCACGAAAAGTGTGTCAGCTTTGCTTTCAGCATGAGTCTGATTTCCAAAAAATGCATTTTGAACAATTTAAAGATTTGATCTGCGTTGGCCGGGAATCGAACCCGGGTCAACTGCTTGGAAGGCAGCTATGCTCACCACTATACCACCAACACCTGCCTGTCTGGGCTATCTGATGGAGCGCCCCTTAGAAATAAGAATAAGTCATTGGCTGGGAATGAAAAAAGCTTGCGTTTGACGCAGAAGCAGTTCGCATCATGAGGTCTTGCCGGTCAGCCCAACATTTCCCAGGGACCCCTTAAAAAAGGAGCTTGGTTTTAAGTTTGGTTTGATTGAACAGTACATTTTGTTGGCTGGGCTGGGACCCTCTCCTATTTAGCGCAAGAGTGGAACGAGGCAGCAAGTTCAAGGAATGACATTGCATCCAGGCACTTACAGCTCTTTGTGCCCTAATGCCATGACACAAAAACATAATTTGAAAAAACTTAGCAGAGGATGGTTTCGATCCATCAACCTCTGGGTTATGGGCCCAGCACGCTTCCGCTGCGCCACTCTGCTGTTTGGAGAACAAAAGCTTTTCTGGGCTTTTACAGCCTACAAACCGACAACCCTAGACCCAGTTTCGAGTGAAGCGGGCAGTAGGCCTTACAAAGCCAAACAACCTGCAACCACGCACTCCCATCCCATGGCCTTTTGCAGACAGGCCTCATTTCTCTAGCTCACACCCTAACTGCCAACACCCCTTCCCCTTCTCTCTCTGTCTCTCTCTCTCTGTCTCTCTCTCTCATTCTCTCTCTCTCGCAAATAGATACTTTACTTCCCAGGTGCAACAAAACAAGCCTTCTCGAGCTGGCAGATATGGGAAGGAAGGAAGGAAGGGCCAGTTTGGAAACTCAACTCAATTACCATAAATCCCCTGCTAAGGGTTATGGGAGGGAGGAATGAAGGAACTTTGCTTCAGGGAAAGGGCTGCTGCTGCTTCAGCATGTGAGGAGCGCAGCCACACGTTTCACCTTCCTCAGTATGTTGGTTTACAGGATGAGAGAGATCCTGAAACCTCACTCTAATAGGCTGAGGTGCTGTGCTTGGTGGCCTGCTGGGACCTTTGCCCGTCAGGGCAAGGCGAATAGGCCTTTGTCAGGCCTTCGTCAGGGCTTTGTCGGGGAGGGGCCAGGAGCCCTGCTCGCTTCAATCCCCTCACCGATAGACAGTTGCGGAAACTAGGATGCAAGAACCTTTCCTGGATGGGGTTTTGATTTTCGCGAAAAGTGTGTCAGCTTTGCTTTCAGCATGAGTCTGAATTCCCAAAAATGCATTTCGAACAATTTAAAGATTTGATCTGCGTTTGCGGGAAATCGAACCCGCGACAACTGCTTGGAAGGCAGCTATGCTCACCACTATACCACCAACGCCTGCCTGTCTGGGCTATGTGATGGAGCGCCCCTCAGAAATAAGAATAAGTCATTGGCTGGGAATGAAAAAAGCTTGCGTTTGACCAAGAAGCAGTTCGCATCATGAGGTCTTGCCGGTCAGCCCAACATTTCCCCGGGACCCCTTAAAAAAGGAGCTTGGTTTTAAGTTTGGTTTGATTGAACAGTACATTTTGTTGGCTGGGCTGGGACCCTCTCCTATTTAGCGCAAGAGTGGAACGAGGCAGCAAGTTCAAGGAATGACATTGCATCCAGGCACTTACAGCTCTTTGTGCCCTAATGCCATGACACAAAAACATAATTTGAAAAAACTTAGCAGAGGATGGTTTCGATCCATCGACCTCTGGGTTATGGGCCCAGCACGCTTCCGCTGCGCCACTCTGCTGGTTGGAGAACAAGAGCTTTTCTGGGCTTTTACAGCCTACAAACCGACAACCCTAGACCCAGTTTCGAGTGAAGCGGGCAGTAGGCCTTACAAAGCCAAACAACCTGTAACCACGCACTCCCATCCCATGGCCTTTTGCAGACAGGCCTCATTTCTCTAGAATAAGAATAAGAATAAGAATAAGTCATTGGCTGGGAATGAAAAAAGCTTGCGTTTGACGCAGAAGCAGTTCGCATCATGAGGTCTTGCCGGTCAGCCCAACATTTCCCCGGGACCCCTTAAAAAAGGAGCTTGGTTTTAAGTTTGGTTTGATTGAACAGTACATTTTGTTGGCTGGGCTGGGACCCTCTCCTATTTAGCGCAAGAGTGGAACGAGGCAGCAAGTTCAAGGAATGACATTGCATTTTGTCGGGGAGGGGCCAGGAGCCCTGCTCGCTTCAATCCCCTCACCGATAGACAGTTGCAGAAACTAGGATGCAAGAACCTTTCCTGGATGGGGTTTTGATTTTCACGAAAAGTGTGTCAGCTTTGCTTTCAGCATGAGTCTGATTTCCAAAAAATGCATTTTGAACAATTTAAAGATTTGATCTGCGTTGGCCGGGAATGGAACCCGGGTCAACTGCTTGGAAGGCAGCTATGCTCACCACTATACCACCAACGCCTGCCTGTCTGGACTATCTGATGAAGCGCCCCTTAGAAATAAGAATAAGTCATTGGCTGGGAATGAAAAAAGCTTGTGTTTGACGCAGAAGCAGTTCGCATCATGAGGTCTTGCCGGTCAGCCCAACATTTCCCCGGGACCCCTTAAAAAAGGAGCTTGGTTTTAGGTTTGGTTTGATTGAACAGTACATTTTGTTGGTTGGGCTGGGACCCTCTCCTATTTAGCGCAAGAGTGGAACGAGGCAGCAAGTTCAAGGAATGACATTGCATCCAGGCACTTACAGCTCTTTGTGCCCTAATGCCATGACACAAAAACATAATTTGAAAAAACTTAGCAGAGGATGGTTTCGATCCATCGACCTCTGGGTTATGGGCCCAGCATGCTTCCGCTGCGCCACTCTGCTGGTTGGAGAACAAAAGCTTTTCTGGGCTTTTACAGCCTACAAACCGACAACCCTAGACCCAGTTTCGAGTGAAGCGGGCAGTAGGCCTTACAAAGCCAAACAAACTGCAACCACGCACTCCCATCCCATGGCCTTTTGCAGACAGGCCTCATTTCTCTAGCTCACACCCTAACTGCCAACACCCCTTCCCCTTCTCTCTCTGTCTCTCTCTCTCTGTCTCTCTCTCTCATTCTCTCTCTCTCGCAAGTAGATACTTTACTTCCCAGGTGCAACAAAACAAGCCTTCTCGAGCTGGCAGATATGTGAAGGAAGGAAGGAAGGGCCAGTTTGGAAACTCAACTCAATTACCATAAATCCCCTGCTAAGGGTTATGGGGGGGAGGAATGAAGGAACTTTGCTTCAGGGAAAGGGCTGCTGCTGCTTCAGCATGTGAGGAGCGCAGCCACACGTTTCACCTTCCTCAGTATGTTGGTTTACAGGATGAGAGAGATCCTGAAACCTCACTCTAATAGGCTGAGGTGCTGTGCTCGGTGGCCTGCTGGGACCTTTGCCCATCAGGGCAAGGCGAATAGGCCTTTGTCAGGCCTTCGTCAGGGCTTTGTCGGGGAGGGGCCAGGAGCCCTGCTCGCTTCAATCCCCTCACCGATAGACAGTTGCAGAAACTAGGATGCAAGAACCTTTCCTGGATGGGGTTTTGATTTTCGCGAAAAGTGTGTCAGCTTTGCTTTCAGCATGAGTCTGATTTCCCAAAAATGCATTTTGAACAATTTAAAGATTTGATCTGCGTTGGCCGGGAATCGAACCCGGGTCAACTGCTTGGAAGGCAGCTATGCTCACCACTATACCACCAACGCCTGCCTGTCTGGGCTATGTGATGGAGCGCCCCTCAGAAATAAGAATAAGTCATTGGCTGGGAATGAAAAAAGCTTGCGTTTGACCCAGAAGCAGTTCGCATCATGAGGTCTTGCCGGTCAGCCCAACATTTCCCCGGGACCCCTTAAAAAAGGAGCTTGGTTTTAAGTTTGGTTTGATTGAACAGTACATTTTGTTGGCTGGGCTGGGACCCTCTCCTATTTAGCGCAAGAGTGGAACGAGGCAGCAAGTTCAAGGAATTACATTGCATCCAGGCACTTACAGCTCTTTGTGCCCTAATGCCATGACACAAAAACATAATTTGAAAAAACTTAGCAGAGGATGGTTTCGATCCATCGACCATTGGGTTATGGGCCCAGCACGCTTCCGCTGCGCCACTCTGCTGGTTGGAGAAAAAGAGCTTTTCTGGGCTTTTACAGCCTACAAACCGACAACCCTAGACCCAGTTTCGAGTGAAGCGGGCAGTAGGCCTTACAAAGCCAAACAACCTGTAACCACGCACTCCCATCCCATGGCCTTTTGCAGACAGGCCTCATTTCTCTAGAATAAGAATAAGAATAAGAATAAGTCATTGGCTGGGAATGAAAAAAGCTTGCGTTTGACGCAGAAGCAGTTCGCATCATGAGGTCTTGCCGGTCAGCCCAACATTTCCCCGGGACCCCTTAAAAAAGGAGCTTGGTTTTAAGTTTGGTTTGATTGAACAGTACATTTTGTTGGCTGGGCTGGGACCCTCTCCTATTTAGCGCAAGAGTGGAACGAGGCAGCAAGTTCAAGGAATGACATTGCATTTTGTCGGGGAGGGGCCAGGAGCCCTGCTCGCTTCAATCCCCTCACCGATAGACAGTTGCAGAAACTAGGATGCAAGAACCTTTCCTGGATGGGGTTTTGATTTTCACGAAAAGTGTGTCAGCTTTGCTTTCAGCATGAGTCTGATTTCCAAAAAATGCATTTTGAACAATTTAAAGATTTGATCTGCGTTGGCCGGGAATCATGCTCACCACTATACCACCAACGCCTGCCTGTCTGGGCTATCTGATGGAGCGCCCCTTAGAAATAAGAATAAGTCATTGGCTGGGAATGAAAAAAGCTTGCGTTTGACGCAGAAGCAGTTCGCATCATGAGGTCTTGCCGGTCAGCCCAACATTTCCCCGGGACCCCTTAAAAAAGGAGCTTGGTTTTAAGTTTGGTTTGATTGAACAGTACATTTTGTTGGCTGGGCTGGGACCCTCTCCTATTTAGCGCAAGAGTGGAACGAGGCAGCAAGTTCAAGGAATGACATTGCATCCAGGCACTTACAGCTCTTTGTGCCCTAATGCCATGACACAAAAACATAATTTGAAAAAACTTAGCAGAGGATGGTTTCGATCCATCGACCGCTGGGTTATGGGCCCAGCACGCTTCCGCTGCGCCACTCTGCTGGTTGGAGAACAAGAGATTTTCTGGGCTTTTACAGCCTACAAACCGACAACCCTAGACCCAGTTTCGAGTGAAGCGGGCAGTAGGCCTTACAAAGCCAAACAACCTGCAACCACGCACTCCCATCCCATGGCCTTTTGCAGACAGGCCTCATTTCTCTAGCTCACACCCTAACTGCCAACACCCCTTCCCCTTCTCTCTCTGTCTCTCTCTCTCTGTCTCTCTCTCTCATTCTCTCTCTCTCGCAAATAGATACTTTACTTCCCAGGTGCAACAAAACAAGCCTTCTCGAGCTGGCAGATATGGGAAGGAAGGAAGGAAGGGCCAGTTTGGAAACTCAACTCAATTACCATAAATCCCCTGCTAAGGGTTATGGGAGGGAGGAATGAAGGAACTTTGCTTCAGGGAAAGGGCTGCTGCTGCTTCAGCATGTGAGGAGCGCAGCCACACGTTTCACCTTCCTCAGTATGTTGGTTTACAGGATGAGAGAGATCCTGAAACCTCACTCTAATAGGCTGAGGTGCTGTGCTCGGTGGCCTGCTGGGACCTTTGCCCGTCAGGGCAAGGCGAATAGGCCTTTGTCAGGCCTTCGTCAGGGCTTTGTCGGGGAAGGGCCAGGAGCCCTGCTTGCTTCAATCCCCTCACCGATAGACAGTTGCAGAAACTAGGATGCAAGAACCTTTCCTGGATGGGGTTTTGATTTTCACGAAAAGTGTGTCAGCTTTGCTTTCAGCATGAGTCTGATTTCCAAAAAATGCATTTTGAACAATTTAAAGATTGCGTTGGCCGGGAATCGAACCCGGGTCAACTGCTTGGAAGGCAGCTATGCTCACCACTATACCACCAACGCCTGCCTGTCTGGGCTATCTGATGGAGCGCCCCTTAGAAATAAGAATAAGTCATTGGCTGGGAATGAAAAAAGCTTGCGTTTGACGCAGAAGCAGTTCGCATCATGAGGTCTTGCCGGTCAGCCCAACATTTCCCCGGGACCCCTTAAAAAAGGAGCTTGGTTTAAGTTTGGTTTGATTGAACAGTTCATTTTATTGGCTGGGCTGGGACCCTCTCCTATTTAGCGCAAGAGTGGAACGAGGCAGCAAGTTCAAGGAATGACATTGCATCCAGGCACTTACAGCTCTTTGTGCCCTAATGCCATGACACAAAAACATAATTTGAAAAAACTTAGCAGAGGATGGCTTCGATCCATCGACCTCTGGGTTATGGGCCCAGCACGCTTCCGCTGCACCACTCTGCTGGTTGGAGAACAAGAGCTTTTCTGGGCTTTTACAGCCTACAAACCGACAACCCTAGACCCAGTTTCGAGTGAAGCGGGCAGTAGGCCTTACAAAGCCAAACAACCTGCAACCACGCACTCCCATCCCATGGCCTTTTGCAGACAGGCCTCATTTCTCTAGCTCACACCCTAACTGCCAACACCCCTTCCCCTTCTCTCTCTGTCTCTCTCTCTCTCTGTCTCTCTCTCTCATTCTCTCTCTCTCGCAAATAGATACTTTACTTCCCAGGTGCAACAAAACAAGCCTTCTCGAGCTGGCAGATATGGGAAGGAAGGAAGGAAGGGCCAGTTTGGAAACTCAACTCAATTACCATAAATCCCCTGCTAAGGGTTATGGGAGGGAGGAATGAAGGAACTTTGCTTCAGGGAAAGGGCTGCTGCTGCTTCAGCATGTGAGGAGCACAGCCACACGTTTCACCTTCCTCAGTATGTTGGTTTACAGGATGAGAGAGATCCTGAAACCTCACTCTAATAGGCTGAGGTGCTGTGCTCGGTGGCCTGCTGGGACCTTTGCCCGTCAGGGCAAGGCGAATAGGCCTTTGTCAGGCCTTTGTCGGGGAGGGGCCAGGAGCCCTGCTCGCTTCAATCCCCTCACCGATAGACAGTTGCAGAAACTAGGATGCAAGAACCTTTCCTGGATGGGGTTTTGATTTTCACGAAAAGTGTGTCAGCTTTGCTTTCAGCATGAGTCTGATTTCCAAAAAATGCATTTTGAACAATTTAAAGATTTGATCTGCGTTGGCCGGGAATGGAACCCGGGTCAACTGCTTGGAAGGCAGCTATGCTCACCACTATACCACCAACGCCTGCCTGTCTGGGCTATCTGATGGAGCGCCCCTTAGAAATAAGAATAAGTCATTGGCTGGGAATGAAAAAAGCTTGCGTTTGACGCAGAAGCAGTTCGCATCATGAGGTCTTGCCGGTCAGCCCAACATTTCCCCGGGACCCCTTAAAAAAGGAGCTTGGTTTTAAGTTTGGTTTGATTGAACAGTACATTTTGTTGGCTGGGCTGGGACCCTCTCTTATTTAGCGCAAGAGTGGAACGAGGCAGCAAGTTCAAGGAATGACATTGCATCCAGGCACTTACAGCTCTTTGTGCCCTAATGCCATGACACAAAAACATAATTTGAAAAAAGTTAGCAGAGGATGGTTTCGATCCATCGACCTCTGGGTTATGGGCCCAGCACGCTTCCGCTGCGCCACTCTGCTGGTTGGAGAACAAGAGCTTTTCTGGGCTTTTACAGCCTACAAACCGACAACCATAGACCCAGTTTCGAGTGAAGCGGGCAGTAGGCCTTACAAAGCCAAACAACCTGCAACCACGCACTCCCATCCCATGGCCTTTTGCAGACAGGCCTCATTTCTCTAGCTCACACCCTAACTGCCAACACCCCTTCCCCTTCTCTCTCTGTCTCCCTCTCTCTGTCTCTCTCTCTCATTCTCTCTCTCTCTCGCAAATAGATACTTTACTTCCCAGGTGCAACAAAACAAGCCTTCTCGAGCTGGCAGATATGGGAAGGAAGGAAGGAAGGGCCAGTTTGGAAACTCAACTCAATTACCATAAATCCCCTGCTAAGGGTTATGGGAGGGAGGAATGAAGGAACTTTGCTTCAGGGAAAGGGCTGCTGCTGCTTCAGCATGTGAGGAGCACAGCCACACGTTTCACCTTCCTCAGTATGTTGGTTTACAGGATGAGAGAGATCCTGAAACCTCACTCTAATAGGCTGAGGTGCTGTGCTCGGTGGCCTGCTGGGACCTTTGCCCGTCAGGGCAAGGCGAATAGGCCTTTGTCAGGCCTTCGTCAGGCCTTTGTCGGGGAAGGGCCAGGAGCCCTGCTTGCTTCAATCCCCTCACCGATAGACAGTTGCAGAAACTAGGATGCAAGAACCTTTCCTGGATGGGGTTTTGATTTTCACGAAAAGTGTGTCAGCTTTGCTTTCAGCATGAGTCTGATTTCCAAAAAATGCATTTTGAACAATTTAAAGATTTGATCTGCGTTGGCCGGGAATCGAACCCGGGTCAACTGCTTGGAAGGCAGCTATGCTCACCACTATACCACCAACACCTGCCTGTCTGGGCTATCTGATGGAGCGCCCCTTAGAAATAAGAATAAGTCATTGGCTGGGAATGAAAAAAGCTTGCGTTTGACGCAGAAGCAGTTCGCATCATGAGGTCTTGCCGGTCAGCCCAACATTTCCCAGGGACCCCTTAAAAAAGGAGCTTGGTTTTAAGTTTGGTTTGATTGAACAGTACATTTTGTTGGCTGGGCTGGGACCCTCTCCTATTTAGCGCAAGAGTGGAACGAGGCAGCAAGTTCAAGGAATGACATTGCATCCAGGCACTTACAGCTCTTTGTGCCCTAATGCCATGACACAAAAACATAATTTGAAAAAACTTAGCAGAGGATGGTTTCGATCCATCGACCTCTGGGTTATGGGCCCAGCACGCTTCCGCTGCGCCACTCTGCTGTTTGGAGAACAAAAGCTTTTCTGGGCTTTTACAGCCTACAAACCGACAACCCTAGACCCAGTTTCGAGTGAAGCGGGCAGTAGGCCTTACAAAGCCAAACAACCTGCAACCACGCACTCCCATCCCATGGCCTTTTGCAGACAGACCTCATTTCTCTAGCTCACACCCTAACTGCCAACACCCCTTCCCCTTCTCTCTCTGTCTCTCTCTCTCTGTCTCTCTCTCTCATTCTCTCTCTCTCGCAAATAGATACTTTACTTCCCAGGTGCAACAAAACAAGCCTTCTCGAGCTGGCAGATATGGGAAGGAAGGAAGGAAGGGCCAGTTTGGAAACTCAACTCAATTACCATAAATCCCCTGCTAAGGGTTATGGGAGGGAGGAATGAAGGAACTTTGCTTCAGGGAAAGGGCTGCTGCTGCTTCAGCATGTGAGGAGCGCAGCCACACGTTTCACCTTCCTCAGTATGTTGGTTTACAGGATGAGAGAGATCCTGAAACCTCACTCTAATAGGCTGAGGTGCTGTGCTTGGTGGCCTGCTGGGACCTTTGCCCGTCAGGGCAAGGCGAATAGGCCTTTGTCAGGCCTTCGTCAGGGCTTTGTCGGGGAGGGGCCAGGAGCCCTGCTCGCTTCAATCCCCTCACCGATAGACAGTTGCGGAAACTAGGATGCAAGAACCTTTCCTGGATGGGGTTTTGATTTTCGCGAAAAGTGTGTCAGCTTTGCTTTCAGCATGAGTCTGAATTCCCAAAAATGCATTTCGAACAATTTAAAGATTTGATCTGCGTTTGCGGGAAATCGAACCCGCGACAACTGCTTGGAAGGCAGCTATGCTCACCACTATACCACCAACGCCTGCCTGTCTGGGCTATGTGATGGAGCGCCCCTCAGAAATAAGAATAAGTCATTGGCTGGGAATGAAAAAAGCTTGCGTTTGACCAAGAAGCAGTTCGCATCATGAGGTCTTGCCGGTCAGCCCAACATTTCCCCGGGACCCCTTAAAAAAGGAGCTTGGTTTTAAGTTTGGTTTGATTGAACAGTACATTTTGTTGGCTGGGCTGGGACCCTCTCCTATTTAGCGCAAGAGTGGAACGAGGCAGCAAGTTCAAGGAATGACATTGCATCCAGGCACTTACAGCTCTTTGTGCCCTAATGCCATGACACAAAAACATAATTTGAAAAAACTTAGCAGAGGATGGTTTCGATCCATCGACCTCTGGGTTATGGGCCCAGCACGCTTCCGCTGCGCCACTCTGCTGGTTGGAGAACAAGAGCTTTTCTGGGCTTTTACAGCCTACAAACCGACAACCCTAGACCCAGTTTCGAGTGAAGCGGGCAGTAGGCCTTACAAAGCCAAACAACCTGTAACCACGCACTCCCATCCCATGGCCTTTTGCAGACAGGCCTCATTTCTCTAGAATAAGAATAAGAATAAGAATAAGTCATTGGCTGGGAATGAAAAAAGCTTGCGTTTGACGCAGAAGCAGTTCGCATCATGAGGTCTTGCCGGTCAGCCCAACATTTCCCCGGGACCCCTTAAAAAAGGAGCTTGGTTTTAAGTTTGGTTTGATTGAACAGTACATTTTGTTGGCTGGGCTGGGACCCTCTCCTATTTAGCGCAAGAGTGGAACGAGGCAGCAAGTTCAAGGAATGACATTGCATTTTGTCGGGGAGGGGCCAGGAGCCCTGCTCGCTTCAATCCCCTCACCGATAGACAGTTGCAGAAACTAGGATGCAAGAACCTTTCCTGGATGGGGTTTTGATTTTCACGAAAAGTGTGTCAGCTTTGCTTTCAGCATGAGTCTGATTTCCAAAAAATGCATTTTGAACAATTTAAAGATTTGATCTGCGTTGGCCGGGAATGGAACCCGGGTCAACTGCTTGGAAGGCAGCTATGCTCACCACTATACCACCAACGCCTGCCTGTCTGGACTATCTGATGAAGCGCCCCTTAGAAATAAGAATAAGTCATTGGCTGGGAATGAAAAAAGCTTGTGTTTGACGCAGAAGCAGTTCGCATCATGAGGTCTTGCCGGTCAGCCCAACATTTCCCCGGGACCCCTTAAAAAAGGAGCTTGGTTTTAGGTTTGGTTTGATTGAACAGTACATTTTGTTGGTTGGGCTGGGACCCTCTCCTATTTAGCGCAAGAGTGGAACGAGGCAGCAAGTTCAAGGAATGACATTGCATCCAGGCACTTACAGCTCTTTGTGCCCTAATGCCATGACACAAAAACATAATTTGAAAAAACTTAGCAGAGGATGGTTTCGATCCATCGACCTCTGGGTTATGGGCCCAGCATGCTTCCGCTGCGCCACTCTGCTGGTTGGAGAACAAAAGCTTTTCTGGGCTTTTACAGCCTACAAACCGACAACCCTAGACCCAGTTTCGAGTGAAGCGGGCAGTAGGCCTTACAAAGCCAAACAAACTGCAACCACGCACTCCCATCCCATGGCCTTTTGCAGACAGGCCTCATTTCTCTAGCTCACACCCTAACTGCCAACACCCCTTCCCCTTCTCTCTCTGTCTCTCTCTCTCTGTCTCTCTCTCTCATTCTCTCTCTCTCGCAAGTAGATACTTTACTTCCCAGGTGCAACAAAACAAGCCTTCTCGAGCTGGCAGATATGTGAAGGAAGGAAGGAAGGGCCAGTTTGGAAACTCAACTCAATTACCATAAATCCCCTGCTAAGGGTTATGGGGGGGAGGAATGAAGGAACTTTGCTTCAGGGAAAGGGCTGCTGCTGCTTCAGCATGTGAGGAGCGCAGCCACACGTTTCACCTTCCTCAGTATGTTGGTTTACAGGATGAGAGAGATCCTGAAACCTCACTCTAATAGGCTGAGGTGCTGTGCTCGGTGGCCTGCTGGGACCTTTGCCCATCAGGGCAAGGCGAATAGGCCTTTGTCAGGCCTTCGTCAGGGCTTTGTCGGGGAGGGGCCAGGAGCCCTGCTCGCTTCAATCCCCTCACCGATAGACAGTTGCAGAAACTAGGATGCAAGAACCTTTCCTGGATGGGGTTTTGATTTTCGCGAAAAGTGTGTCAGCTTTGCTTTCAGCATGAGTCTGATTTCCCAAAAATGCATTTTGAACAATTTAAAGATTTGATCTGCGTTGGCCGGGAATCGAACCCGGGTCAACTGCTTGGAAGGCAGCTATGCTCACCACTATACCACCAACGCCTGCCTGTCTGGGCTATGTGATGGAGCGCCCCTCAGAAATAAGAATAAGTCATTGGCTGGGAATGAAAAAAGCTTGCGTTTGACCCAGAAGCAGTTCGCATCATGAGGTCTTGCCGGTCAGCCCAACATTTCCCCGGGACCCCTTAAAAAAGGAGCTTGGTTTTAAGTTTGGTTTGATTGAACAGTACATTTTGTTGGCTGGGCTGGGACCCTCTCCTATTTAGCGCAAGAGTGGAACGAGGCAGCAAGTTCAAGGAATTACATTGCATCCAGGCACTTACAGCTCTTTGTGCCCTAATGCCATGACACAAAAACATAATTTGAAAAAACTTAGCAGAGGATGGTTTCGATCCATCGACCATTGGGTTATGGGCCCAGCACGCTTCCGCTGCGCCACTCTGCTGGTTGGAGAAAAAGAGCTTTTCTGGGCTTTTACAGCCTACAAACCGACAACCCTAGACCCAGTTTCGAGTGAAGCGGGCAGTAGGCCTTACAAAGCCAAACAACCTGTAACCACGCACTCCCATCCCATGGCCTTTTGCAGACAGGCCTCATTTCTCTAGAATAAGAATAAGAATAAGAATAAGTCATTGGCTGGGAATGAAAAAAGCTTGCGTTTGACGCAGAAGCAGTTCGCATCATGAGGTCTTGCCGGTCAGCCCAACATTTCCCCGGGACCCCTTAAAAAAGGAGCTTGGTTTTAAGTTTGGTTTGATTGAACAGTACATTTTGTTGGCTGGGCTGGGACCCTCTCCTATTTAGCGCAAGAGTGGAACGAGGCAGCAAGTTCAAGGAATGACATTGCATTTTGTCGGGGAGGGGCCAGGAGCCCTGCTCGCTTCAATCCCCTCACCGATAGACAGTTGCAGAAACTAGGATGCAAGAACCTTTCCTGGATGGGGTTTTGATTTTCACGAAAAGTGTGTCAGCTTTGCTTTCAGCATGAGTCTGATTTCCAAAAAATGCATTTTGAACAATTTAAAGATTTGATCTGCGTTGGCCGGGAATCATGCTCACCACTATACCACCAACGCCTGCCTGTCTGGGCTATCTGATGGAGCGCCCCTTAGAAATAAGAATAAGTCATTGGCTGGGAATGAAAAAAGCTTGCGTTTGACGCAGAAGCAGTTCGCATCATGAGGTCTTGCCGGTCAGCCCAACATTTCCCCGGGACCCCTTAAAAAAGGAGCTTGGTTTTAAGTTTGGTTTGATTGAACAGTACATTTTGTTGGCTGGGCTGGGACCCTCTCCTATTTAGCGCAAGAGTGGAACGAGGCAGCAAGTTCAAGGAATGACATTGCATCCAGGCACTTACAGCTCTTTGTGCCCTAATGCCATGACACAAAAACATAATTTGAAAAAACTTAGCAGAGGATGGTTTCGATCCATCGACCGCTGGGTTATGGGCCCAGCACGCTTCCGCTGCGCCACTCTGCTGGTTGGAGAACAAGAGATTTTCTGGGCTTTTACAGCCTACAAACCGACAACCCTAGACCCAGTTTCGAGTGAAGCGGGCAGTAGGCCTTACAAAGCCAAACAACCTGCAACCACGCACTCCCATCCCATGGCCTTTTGCAGACAGGCCTCATTTCTCTAGCTCACACCCTAACTGCCAACACCCCTTCCCCTTCTCTCTCTGTCTCTCTCTCTCTGTCTCTCTCTCTCATTCTCTCTCTCTCGCAAATAGATACTTTACTTCCCAGGTGCAACAAAACAAGCCTTCTCGAGCTGGCAGATATGGGAAGGAAGGAAGGAAGGGCCAGTTTGGAAACTCAACTCAATTACCATAAATCCCCTGCTAAGGGTTATGGGAGTGAGGAATGAAGGAACTTTGCTTCAGGGAAAGGGCTGCTGCTGCTTCAGCATGTGAGGAGCGCAGCCACACGTTTCACCTTCCTCAGTATGTTGGTTTACAGGATGAGAGAGATCTTGAAACCTCACTCTAATAGGCTGAGGTGCTGTGCTCGGTGGCCTGCTGGGACCTTTGCCCGTCAGGGCAAGGCGAATAGGCCTTTGTCAGGCCTTCGTCAGGGCTTTGTCGGGGAGGGGCCAGGAGCCCTGCTCGCTTCAATCCCCTCACCGATAGACAGTTGCAGAAACTAGGATGCAAGAACCTTTCCTGGATGGGGTTTTGATTTTCACGAAAAGTGTGTCAGCTTTGCTTTCAGCATGAGTCTGATTTCCAAAAAATGCATTTTGAACAATTTAAAGATTTGATCTGCGTTGGCCGGGAATCAAACCCGGGTCAACTGCTTGGAAGGCAGCTATGCTCACCACTATACCACCAACGCCTGCCTGTCTGGGCTATCTGATGGAGCGTCCCTTAGAAATAAGAATAAGTCATTGGCTGGGAATGAAAAAAGCTTGCGTTTGACGCAGAAGCAGTTCGCATCATGAGGTCTTGCCGGTCAGCCCAACATTTCCCCGGGACCCCTTAAAAAAGGAGCTTGGTTTTAAGTTTGGTTTGATTGAACAGTACATTTTGTTGGCTGGGCTGGGACCCTCTCCTATTTAGCGCAAGAGTGGAACGAGGCAGCAAGTTCAAGGAATGACATTGCATCCAGGCACTTACAGCTCTTTGTGCCCTAATGCCATGACACAAAAACATAATTTGAAAAAAGTTAGCAGAGGATGGTTTCGATCCATTGACCTCTGGGTTATGGGACCGGCACGCTTCCGCTGCGCCACTCTGCTGGTTGGAGAACAAGAGCTTTTCTGGGCTTTTACAGCCTACAAACAGACAACCCTAGACCCAGTTTCGAGTGAAGCGGGCAGTAGGCCTTACAAAGCCAAACAACCTGCAACCACGCACTCCCATCCCATGGCCTTTTGCAGACAGGCCTCATTTCTCTAGCTCACACCCTAACTGCCAACACCCCTTCCCCTTCTCTCGCTGTCTCTCTCTCTCTGTCTCTCTCTCTCATTCTCTCTCTCTCGCAAATAGATACTTTACTTCCCAGGTGCAACAAAACAAGCCTTCTCGAGCTGGCAGATATGGGAAGGAAGGAAGGAAGGGCCAGTTTGGAAACTCAACTCAATTACCATAAATCCCCTGCTAAGGGTTATGGGAGTGAGGAATGAAGGAACTTTGCTTCAGGGAAAGGGCTGCTGCTGCTTCAGCATGTGAGGAGCGCAGCCACACGTTTCACCTTCCTCAGTATGTTGGTTTACAGGATCAGAGAGATCCTGAAACCTCACTCTAATAGGCTGAGGTGCTGTGCTCGGTGGCCTGCTGGGACCTTTGCCCGTCAGGGCAAGGCGAATAGGCCTTTGTCAGGCCTTCGTCAGGGCTTTGTCGGGGAGGGGCCAGGAGCCCTGCTCGCTTCAATCCCCTCACCGATAGACAGTTGCAGAAACTAGGATGCAAGAACCTTTCCTGGATGGGGTTTTGATTTTCGCGAAAAGTGTGTCAGCTTTGCTTTCAGCATGAGTCTGATTTCCCAAAAATGCATTTTGAACAATTTAAAGATTTGATCTGCGTTGGCCGGGAATCGAACCCGGGTCAACTGCTTGGAAGGCAGCTATGCTCACCACTATACCACCAACGCCTGCCTGTCTGGGCTATGTGATGGAGCGCCCCTCAGAAATAAGAATAAGTCATTGGCTGGGAATGAAAAAAGCTTGCGTTTGACCCAGAAGCAGTTCGCATCATGAGGTCTTGCCGGTCAGCCCAACATTTCCCCGGGACCCCTTAAAAAAGGAGCTTGGTTTTAAGTTTGGTTTGATTGAACAGTACATTTTGTTGGCTGGGCTGGGACCCTCTCCTATTTAGCGCAAGAGTGGAACGAGGCAGCAAGTTCAAGGAATGACATTGCATCCAGGCACTTACAGCTCTTTGTGCCCTAATGCCATGACACAAAAACATAATTTGAAAAAACTTAGCAGAGGATGGTTTGGATCCATCGACCTCTGGGTTATGGGCCCAGCACGCTTCCGCTGCGCCACTCTGCTGGTTAGAGAACAAGAGCTTTTCTGGGCTTTTACAGCCTACAAACCGACAACCCTAGACCCAGTTTCGAGTGAAGCGGGCAGTAGGCCTTACAAAGCCAAACAACCTGCAACCACGCACTCCCATCCCATGGCCTTTTGCAGACAGGCCTCATTTCTCTAGCTCACACCCTAACTGCCAACACCCCTTCCCCTTCTCTCTCTGTCTCTCTCTCTCTGTCTCTCTCTCTCATTCTCTCTCTCTCGCAAATAGATACTTTACTTCCCAGGTGCAACAAAACAAGCCTTCTCGAGCTGGCAGATATGGGAAGGAAGGAAGGAAGGGCCAGTTTGGAAACTCAACTCAATTACCATAAATCCCCTGCTAAGGGTTATGGGAGGGAGGAATGAAGGAACTTTGCTTCAGGGAAAGGGCTGCTGCTGCTTCAGCATGTGAGGAGCGCAGCCACACGTTTCACCTTCCTCAGTATGTTGGTTTACAGGATGAGAGAGATCCTGAAACCTCACTCTAATAGGCTGAGGTGCTGTGCTCGGTGGCCTGCTGGGACCTTTGCCCGTCAGGGCAAGGCGAATAGGCCTTTGTCAGGCCTTCGTCAGGGCTTTGTCGGGGAGGGGCCAGGAGCCCTGCTCGCTTCAATCCCCTCACCGATAGACAGTTGCAGAAACTAGGATGCAAGAACCTTTCCTGGATGGGGTTTTGATTTTCGCGAAAAGCGTGTCAGCTTTGCTTTCAGCATGAGTCTGATTTCCAAAAAATGCATTTTGAACAATTTAAAGATTTGATCTGTGTTGGCCGGGAATCGAACCCGGGTCAACTGCTTGGAAGGCAGCTATGCTCACCACTATACCACCAACGCCTGCCTATCTGGACTATCTGATGAAGCGCCCCTTAGAAATAAGAATAAGTCATTGGCTGGGAATGAAAAAAGCTTGCGTTTGACGCAGAAGCAGTTCGCATCATGAGGTCTTGCCGGTCAGCCCAACATTTCCCCGGGACCCCTTAAAAAAGGAGCTTGGTTTTAAGTTTGGTTTGATTGAACAGTACATTTTGTTGGTTGGGCTGGGACCCTCTCCTATTTAGCGCAAGAGTGGAACGAGGCAGCAAGTTCAAGGAATGACATTGCATCCAGGCACTTACAGCTCTTTGTGCCCTAATGCCATGACACAAAAACATAATTTGAAAAAACTTAGCAGAGGATGGTTTCGATCCATCGACCTCTGGGTTATGGGCCCAGCACGCTTCCGCTGCGCCACTCTGCTTGTTGGAGAACAAGAGCTTTTCTGGGCTTTTACAGCCTACAAACCGACAACCCTAGACCCAGTTTCGAGTGAAGCGGGCAGTAGGCCTTACAAAGCCAAACAAACTGCAACCACGCACTCCCATCCCATGGCCTTTTGCAGACAGGCCTCATTTCTCTAGCTCACACCCTAACTGCCAACACCCCTTCCCCTTCTCTCTCTGTCTCTCTCTCTCTGTCTCTCTCTCTCATTCTCTCTCTCTCGCAAGTAGATACTTTACTTCCCAGGTGCAACAAAACAAGCCTTCTCGAGCTGGCAGATATGTGAAGGAAGGAAGGAAGGGCCAGTTTGGAAACTCAACTCAATTACCATAAATCCCCTGCTAAGGGTTATGGGGGGGAGGAATGAAGGAACTTTGCTTCAGGGAAAGGGCTGCTGCTGCTTCAGCATGTGAGGAGCGCAGCCACACGTTTCACCTTCCTCAGTATGTTGGTTTACAGGATGAGAGAGATCCTGAAACCTCACTCTAATAGGCTGAGGTGCTGTGCTCGGTGGCCTGCTGGGACCTTTGCCCGTCAGGGCAAGGCGAATAGGCTTTTGTCAGGCCTTCGTCAGGGCTTTGTCGGGGAGGGGCCAGGAGCCCTGCTCGCTTCAATCCCCTCACCGATAGACAGTTGCAGAAACTAGGATGCAAGAACCTTTCCTGGATGGGGTTTTGATTTTCGCGAAAAGTGTGTCAGCTTTGCTTTCAGCATGAGTCTGATTTCCCAAAAATGCATTTTGAACAATTTAAAGATTTGATCTGCGTTGGCCGGGAATCGAACCCGGGTCAACTGCTTGGAAGGCAGCTATGCTCACCACTATACCACCAACGCCTGCCTGTCTGGGCTATGTGATGGAGCGCCCCTCAGAAATAAGAATAAGTCATTGGCTGGGAATGAAAAAAGCTTGCGTTTGACCCAGAAGCAGTTCGCATCATGAGGTCTTGCCGGTCAGCCCAACATTTCCCCGGGACCCCTTAAAAAAGGAGCTTGGTTTTAAGTTTGGTTTGATTGAACAGTACATTTTGTTGGCTGGGCTGGGACCCTCTCCTATTTAGCGCAAGAGTGGAACGAGGCAGCAAGTTCAAGGAATGACATTGCATCCAGGCACTTACAGCTCTTTGTGCCCTAATGCCATGACACAAAAACATAATTTGAAAAAACTTAGCAGAGGATGGTTTCGATCCATCGACCTCTGGGTTATGGGCCCAGCACGCTTCCGCTGCGCCACTCTGCTGGTTGGAGAACAAGAGCTTTTCTGGGCTTTTACAGCCTACAAACCGACAACCCTAGACCCAGTTTCGAGTGAAGCGGGCAGTAGGCCTTACAAAGCCAAACAACCTGTAACCACGCACTCCCATCCCATGGCCTTTTGCAGACAGGCCTCATTTCTCTAGAATAAGAATAAGAATAAGAATAAGTCATTGGCTGGGAATGAAAAAAGCTTGCGTTTGACGCAGAAGCAGTTCGCATCATGAGGTCTTGCCGGTCAGCCCAACATTTCCCCGCGACCCCTTAAAAAAGGAGCTTGGTTTTAAGTTTGGTTTGATTGAACAGTACATTTTGTTGGCTGGTCTGGGACCCTCTCCTATTTAGCGCAAGAGTGGAACGAGGCAGCAAGTTCAAGGAATGACATTGCATTTTGTCGGGGAGGGGCCAGGAGCCCTGCTCGCTTCAATCCCCTCACCGATAGACAGTTGCAGAAACTAGGATGCAAGAACCTTTCCTGGATGGGGTTTTGATTTTCACGAAAAGTGTGTCAGCTTTGCTTTCAGCATGAGTCTGATTTCCAAAAAATGCATTTTGAACAATTTAAAGATTTGATCTGTGTTGGCCGGGAATCGAACCCGGGTCAACTGCTTGGAAGGCAGCTATGCTCACCACTATACCACCAACGCCTGCCTGTCTGGACTATCTGATGAAGCGCCCCTTAGAAATAAGAATAAGTCATTGGCTGGGAATGAAAAAAGCTTGCGTTTGACGCAGAAGCAGTTCGCATCATGAGGTCTTGCCGGTCAGCCCAACATTTCCCCGGGACCCCTTAAAAAAGGAGCTTGGTTTTAAGTTTGGTTTGATTGAACAGTACATTTTGTTGGTTGGGCTGGGACCCTCTCCTATTTAGCGCAAGAGTGGAACGAGGCAGCAAGTTCAAGGAATGACATTGCATCCAGGCACTTACAGCTCTTTGTGCCCTAATGCCATGACACAAAAACATAATTTGAAAAAACTTAGCAGAGGATGGTTTCGATCCATCGACCTCTGGGTTATGGGCCCAGCACGCTTCCGCTGCGCCACTCTGCTTGTTGGAGAACAAGAGCTTTTCTGGGCTTTTACAGCCTACAAACCGACAACCCTAGACCCAGTTTCGAGTGAAGCGGGCAGTAGGCCTTACAAAGCCAAACAAACTGCAACCACGCACTCCCATCCCATGGCCTTTTGCAGACAGGCCTCATTTCTCTAGCTCACACCCTAACTGCCAACACCCCTTCCCCTTCTCTCTCTGTCTCTCTCTCTCTGTCTCTCTCTCTCATTCTCTCTCTCTCGCAAGTAGATACTTTACTTCCCAGGTGCAACAAAACAAGCCTTCTCGAGCTGGCAGATATGTGAAGGAAGGAAGGAAGGGCCAGTTTGGAAACTCAACTCAATTACCATAAATCCCCTGCTAAGGGTTATGGGGGGGAGGAATGAAGGAACTTTGCTTCAGGGAAAGGGCTGCTGCTGCTTCAGCATGTGAGGAGCGCAGCCACACGTTTCACCTTCCTCAGTATGTTGGTTTACAGGATGAGAGAGATCCTGAAACCTCACTCTAATAGGCTGAGGTGCTGTGCTCGGTGGCCTGCTGGGACCTTTGCCCGTCAGGGCAAGGCGAATAGGCTTTTGTCAGGCCTTCGTCAGGGCTTTGTCGGGGAGGGGCCAGGAGCCCTGCTCGCTTCAATCCCCTCACCGATAGACAGTTGCAGAAACTAGGATGCAAGAACCTTTCCTGGATGGGGTTTTGATTTTCGCGAAAAGTGTGTCAGCTTTGCTTTCAGCATGAGTCTGATTTCCCAAAAATGCATTTTGAACAATTTAAAGATTTGATCTGCGTTGGCCGGGAATCGAACCCGGGTCAACTGCTTGGAAGGCAGCTATGCTCACCACTATACCACCAACGCCTGCCTGTCTGGGCTATGTGATGGAGCGCCCCTCAGAAATAAGAATAAGTCATTGGCTGGGAATGAAAAAAGCTTGCGTTTGACCCAGAAGCAGTTCGCATCATGAGGTCTTGCCGGTCAGCCCAACATTTCCCCGGGACCCCTTAAAAAAGGAGCTTGGTTTTAAGTTTGGTTTGATTGAACAGTACATTTTGTTGGCTGGGCTGGGACCCTCTCCTATTTAGCGCAAGAGTGGAACGAGGCAGCAAGTTCAAGGAATGACATTGCATCCAGGCACTTACAGCTCTTTGTGCCCTAATGCCATGACACAAAAACATAATTTGAAAAAACTTAGCAGAGGATGGTTTCGATCCATCGACCTCTGGGTTATGGGCCCAGCACGCTTCCGCTGCGCCACTCTGCTGGTTGGAGAACAAGAGCTTTTCTGGGCTTTTACAGCCTACAAACCGACAACCCTAGACCCAGTTTCGAGTGAAGCGGGCAGTAGGCCTTACAAAGCCAAACAACCTGTAACCACGCACTCCCATCCCATGGCCTTTTGCAGACAGGCCTCATTTCTCTAGAATAAGAATAAGAATAAGAATAAGTCATTGGCTGGGAATGAAAAAAGCTTGCGTTTGACGCAGAAGCAGTTCGCATCATGAGGTCTTGCCGGTCAGCCCAACATTTCCCCGCGACCCCTTAAAAAAGGAGCTTGGTTTTAAGTTTGGTTTGATTGAACAGTACATTTTGTTGGCTGGTCTGGGACCCTCTCCTATTTAGCGCAAGAGTGGAACGAGGCAGCAAGTTCAAGGAATGACATTGCATTTTGTCGGGGAGGGGCCAGGAGCCCTGCTCGCTTCAATCCCCTCACCGATAGACAGTTGCAGAAACTAGGATGCAAGAACCTTTCCTGGATGGGGTTTTGATTTTCACGAAAAGTGTGTCAGCTTTGCTTTCAGCATGAGTCTGATTTCCAAAAAATGCATTTTGAACAATTTAAAGATTTGATCTGCGTTGGCCGGGAATCGAACCCGGGTCAACTGCTTGGAAGGCAGCTATGCTCACCACTATACCACCAACGCCTGCCTGTCTGGACTATCTGATGAAGCGCCCCTTAGAAATAAGAATAAGTCATTGGCTGGGAATGAAAAAAGCTTGCGTTTGACGCAGAAGCAGTTCGCATCATGAGGTCTTGCCGGTCAGCCCAACATTTCCCCGGGACCCCTTAAAAAAGGAGCTTGGTTTTAGGTTTGGTTTGATTGAACAGTACATTTTGTTGGTTGGGCTGGGACCCTCTCCTATTTAGCGCAAGAGTGGAACGAGGCAGCAAGTTCAAGGAATGACATTGCATCCAGGCACTTACAGCTCTTTGTGCCCTAATGCCATGACACAAAAACATAATTTAAAAAAACTTAGCAGAGGATGGTTTCGATCCATCGACCTCTGGGTTATGGGCCCAGCACGCTTCCGCTGCGCCACTCTGCTGGTTGGAGAACAAAATCTTTTCTGGGCTTTTACAGCCTACAAACCGACAACCCTAGACCCAGTTTCGAGTGAAGCGGGCAGTAGGCCTTACAAAGCCAAACAAACTGCAACCACGCACTCCCATCCCATGGCCTTTTGCAGACAGGCCTCATTTCTCTAGCTCACACCCTAACTGCCAACACCCCTTCCCCTTCTCTCTCTGTCTCTCTCTCTCTGTCTCTCTCTCTCATTCTCTCTCTCTCGCAAGTAGATACTTTACTTCCCAGGTGCAACAAAACAAGCCTTCTCGAGCTGGCAGATATGTGAAGGAAGGAAGGAAGGGCCAGTTTGGAAACTCAACTCAATTACCATAAATCCCCTGCTAAGGGTTATGGGGGGGAGGAATGAAGGAACTTTGCTTCAGGGAAAGGGCTGCTGCTGCTTCAGCATGTGAGGAGCGCAGCCACACGTTTCACCTTCCTCAGTATGTTGGTTTACAGGATGAGAGAGATCCTGAAACCTCACTCTAATAGGCTGAGGTGCTGTGCTCGGTGGCCTGCTGGGACCTTTGCCCGTCAGGGCAAGGCGAATAGGCCTTTGTCAGGCCTTCGTCAGGGCTTTGTCGGGGAGGGGCCAGGAGCCCTGCTCGCTTCAATCCCCTCACCGATAGACAGTTGCAGAAACTAGGATGCAAGAACCTTTCCTGGATGGGGTTTTGATTTTCGCGAAAAGTGTGTCAGCTTTGCTTTCAGCATGAGTCTGATTTCCCAAAAATGCATTTTGAACAATTTAAAGATTTGATCTGCGTTGGCCGGGAATCGAACCCGGGTCAACTGCTTGGAAGGCAGCTATGCTCACCACTATACCACCAACGCCTGCCTGTCTGGGCTATGTGATGGAGCGCCCCTCAGAAATAAGAATAAGTCATTGGCTGGGAATGAAAAAAGCTTGCGTTTGACCCAGAAGCAGTTCGCATCATGAGGTCTTGCCGGTCAGCCCAACATTTCCCCGGGACCCCTTAAAAAAGGAGCTTGGTTTTAAGTTTGGTTTGATTGAACAGTACATTTTGTTGGCTGGGCTGGGACCCTCTCCTATTTAGCGCAAGAGTGGAACGAGGCAGCAAGTTCAAGGAATGACATTGCATCCAGGCACTTACAGCTCTTTGTGCCCTAATGCCATGACACAAAAACATAATTTGAAAAAACTTAGCAGAGGATGGTTTCGATCCATCGACCTCTGGGTTATGGGCCCAGCACGCTTCCGCTGCGCCACTCTGCTGGTTGGAGAACAAGAGCTTTTCTGGGCTTTTACAGCCTACAAACCGACAACCCTAGACCCAGTTTCGAGTGAAGCGGGCAGTAGGCCTTACAAAGCCAAACAACCTGTAACCACGCACTCCCATCCCATGGCCTTTTGCAGACAGGCCTCATTTCTCTAGAATAAGAATAAGAATAAGAATAAGTCATTGGCTGGGAATGAAAAAAGCTTGCGTTTGACGCAGAAGCAGTTCGCATCATGAGGTCTTGCCGGTCAGCCCAACATTTCCCCGGGACCCCTTAAAAAAGGAGCTTGGTTTTAAGTTTGGTTTGATTGAACAGTACATTTTGTTGGCTGGGCTGGGACCCTCTCCTATTTAGCGCAAGAGTGGAACGAGGCAGCAAGTTCAAGGAATGACATTGCATTTTGTCGGGGAGGGGCCAGGAGCCCTGCTCGCTTCAATCCCCTCACCGATAGACAGTTGCAGAAACTAGGATGCAAGAACCTTTCCTGGATGGGGTTTTGATTTTCACGAAAAGTGTGTCAGCTTTGCTTTCAGCATGAGTCTGATTTCCAAAAAATGCATTTTGAACAATTTAAAGATTTGATCTGCGCTGGCCGGGAATCGAACCCGGGTCAACTGCTTGGAAGGCAGCTATGCTCACCACTATACCACCAACGCCTGCCTGTCTGGACTATCTGATGAAGCGCCCCTTAGAAATAAGAATAAGTCATTGGCTGGGAATGAAAAAAGCTTGCGTTTGACGCAGAAGCAGTTCGCATCATGAGGTCTTGCCGGTCAGCCCAACATTTCCCCGGGACCCCTTAAAAAAGGAGCTTGGTTTTAGGTTTGGTTTGATTGAACAGTACATTTTGTTGGTTGGGCTGGGACCCTCTCCTATTTAGCGCAAGAGTGGAACGAGGCAGCAAGTTCAAGGAATGACATTGCATCCAGGCACTTACAGCTCTTTGTGCCCTAATGCCATGACACAAAAACATAATTTGAAAAAACTTAGCAGAGGATGGTTTCGATCCATCGACCTCTGGGTTATGGGCCCAGCACGCTTCCGCTGCGCCACTCTGCTGGTTGGAGAACAAAATCTTTTCTGGGCTTTTACAGCCTACAAACCGACAACCCTAGACCCAGTTTCGAGTGAAGCGGGCAGTAGGCCTTACAAAGCCAAACAAACTGCAACCACGCACTCCCATCCCATGGCCTTTTGCAGACAGGCCTCATTTCTCTAGCTCACACCCTAACTGCCAACACCCCTTCCCCTTCTCTCTCTGTCTCTCTCTCTCTGTCTCTCTCTCTCATTCTCTCTCTCTCGCAAGTAGATACTTTACTTCCCAGGTGCAACAAAACAAGCCTTCTCGAGCTGGCAGATATGTGAAGGAAGGAAGGAAGGAAGGGCCAGTTTGGAAACTCAACTCAATTACCATAAATCCCCTGCTAAGGGTTATGGGGGGGAGGAATGAAGGAACTTTGCTTCAGGGAAAGGGCTGCTGCTGCTTCAGCATGTGAGGAGCGCAGCCACACGTTTCACCTTCCTCAGTATGTTGGTTTACAGGATGAGAGAGATCCTGAAACCTCACTCTAATAGGCTGAGGTGCTGTGCTCGGTGGCCTGCTGGGACCTTTGCCCGTCAGGGCAAGGCGAATAGGCCTTTGTCAGGCCTTCGTCAGGGCTTTGTCGGGGAGGGGCCAGGAGCCCTGCTCGCTTCAATCCCCTCACCGATAGACAGTTGCAGAAACTAGGATGCAAGAACCTTTCCTGGATGGGGTTTTGATTTTCGCGAAAAGTGTGTCAGCTTTGCTTTCAGCATGAGTCTGATTTCCCAAAAATGCATTTTGAACAATTTAAAGATTTGATCTGCGTTGGCCGGGAATCGAACCCGGGTCAACTGCTTGGAAGAAGCTATGCTCACCACTATACCACCAACGCCTGCCTGTCTGGGCTATCTGATGGAGCGCCCCTTAGAAATAAGAATAAGTCATTGGCTGGGAATGAAAAAAGCTTGCGTTTGACGCAGAAGCAGTTCGCATCATGAGGTCTTGCCGGTCAGCCCAACATTTCCCCGGGACCCCTTAAAAAAGGAGCTTGGTTTTAAGTTTGGTTTGATTGAACAGTACATTTTGTTGGCTGGGCTGGGAACCTCTCCTATTTAGCGCAAGAGTGGAACGAGGCAGCAAGTTCAAGGAATGACATTGCATCCAGGCACTTACAGCTCTTTGTGCCCTAATGCCATGACACAAAAACATAATTTGAAAAAACTTAGCAGAGGATGGTTTCGATCCATCGACCTCTGGGTTATGGGCCCAGCACGCTTCCGCTGCACCACTCTGCTGGTTGGAGAACAAGAGCTTTTCTGGGCTTTTACAGCCTACAAACCGACAACCCTAGACCCAGTTTCGAGTGAAGCGGGCAGTAGGCCTTACAAAGCCAAACAACCTGCAACCACGCACTCCCATCCCATGGCCTTTTGCAGACAGGCCTCATTTCTCTAGCTCACACCCTAACTGCCAACACCCCTTCCCCTTCTCTCTCTGTCTCTCTCTCTCTGTCTCTCTCTCTCATTCTCTCTCTCTCGCAAATAGATACTTTACTTCCCAGGTGCAACAAAATAAGCCTTCTCGAGCTGGCAGATATGGGAAGGAAGGAAGGAAGGGACAGTTTGGAAACTCAACTCAATTACCATAAATCCCCTGCTAAGGGTTATGGGAGGGAGGAATGAAGGAACTTTGCTTCAGGGAAAGGGCTGCTGCTGCTTCAGCATGTGAGGAGCGCAGCCACACGTTTCACCTTCCTCAGTGTGTTGGTTTACAGGATGAGAGAGATCCTGAAACCTCACTCTAATAGGCTGAGGTGCTGTGCTCGGTGGCCTGCTGGGACCTTTGCCCGTCAGGGCAAGGCGAATAGGCCTTTGTCAGGCCTTCGTCAGGGCTTTGTCGGGGAGGGGCCAGGAGCCCTGCTCGCTTCAATCCCCTCACCGATAGACAGTTGCAGAAACTAGGATGCAAGAACCTTTCCTGGATGGGGTTTTGATTTTCGCGAAAAGCGTGTCAGCTTTGCTTTCAGCATGAGTCTGATTTCCAAAAAATGCATTTTGAACAATTTAAAGATTTGATCTGCGTTGGCCGGGAATCGAACCCGGGTCAACTGCTTGGATGGCAGCTATGCTCACCACTATACCACCAACGCCTGCCTGTCTGGGCTATCTGATGGAGCGCCCCTTAGAAATAAGAATAAGTCATTGGCTGGGAATGAAAAAAGCTTGCGTTTGACGCAGAAGCAGTTCGCATCATGAGGTCTTGCCGGTCAGCCCAACATTTCCCCGGGACCCCTTAAAAAAGGAGCTTGGTTTTAAGTTTGGTTTGATTGAACAGTACATTTTGTTGGCTGGGCTGGGACCCTCTCTTATTTAGCGCAAGAGTGGAACGAGGCAGCAAGTTCAAGGAATGACATTGCATCCAGGCACTTACAGCTCTTTGTGCCCTAATGCCATGACACAAAAACATAATTTGAAAAAAGTTAGCAGAGGATGGTTTCGATCCATCGACCTCTGGGTTATGGGCCCAGCACGCTTCCGCTGCGCCACTCTGCTGGTTGGAGTACAAGAGCTTTTCTGGGCTTTTACAGCCTACAAACCGACAACCATAGACCCAGTTTCGAGTGAAGCGGGCAGTAGGCCTTACAAAGCCAAACAACCTGCAACCACGCACTCCCATCCCATGGCCTTTTGCAGACAGGCCTCATTTCTCTAGCTCACACCCTAACTGCCAACACCCCTTCCCCTTCTCTCTCTGTCTCCCTCTCTCTGTCTCTCTCTCTCATTCTCTCTCTCTCTCGCAAATAGATACTTTACTTCCCAGGTGCAACAAAACAAGCCTTCTCGAGCTGGCAGATATGGGAAGGAAGGAAGGAAGGGCCAGTTTGGAAACTCAACTCAATTACCATAAATCCCCTGCTAAGGGTTATGGGAGGGAGGAATGAAGGAACTTTGCTTCAGGGAAAGGGCTGCTGCTGCTTCAGCATGTGAGGAGCGCAGCCACACGTTTCACCTTCCTCAGTATGTTGGTTTACAGGATGAGAGAGATCCTGAAACCTCACTCTAATAGGCTGAGGTGCTGTGCTCGGTGGCCTGCTGGGACCTTTGCCCGTCAGGGCAAGGCGAATAGGCCTTTGTCAGGCCTTCGTCAGGGCTTTGTCGGGGAAGGGCCAGGAGCCCTGCTTGCTTCAATCCCCTCACCGATAGACAGTTGCAGAAACTAGGATGCAAGAACCTTTCCTGGATGGGGTTTTGATTTTCACGAAAAGTGTGTCAGCTTTGCTTTCAGCATGAGTCTGATTTCCAAAAAATGCATTTTGAACAATTTAAAGATTGCGTTGGCCGGGAATCGAACCCGGGTCAACTGCTTGGAAGGCAGCTATGCTCACCACTATACCACCAACGCCTGCCTGTCTGGGCTATCTGATGGAGCGCCCCTTAGAAATAAGAATAAGTCATTGGCTGGGAATGAAAAAAGCTTGCGTTTGACGCAGAAGCAGTTCGCATCATGAGGTCTTGCCGGTCAGCCCAACATTTCCCCGGGACCCCTTAAAAAAGGAGCTTGGTTTAAGTTTGGTTTGATTGAACAGTTCATTTTATTGGCTGGGCTGGGACCCTCTCCTATTTAGCGCAAGAGTGGAACGAGGCAGCAAGTTCAAGGAATGACATTGCATCCAGGCACTTACAGCTCTTTGTGCCCTAATGCCATGACACAAAAACATAATTTGAAAAAACTTAGCAGAGGATGGTTTCGATCCATCGACCTCTGGGTTATGGGCCCAGCACGCTTCCGCTGCACCACTCTGCTGGTTGGAGAACAAGAGCTTTTCTGGGCTTTTACAGCCTACAAACCGACAACCCTAGACCCAGTTTCGAGTGAAGCGGGCAGTAGGCCTTACAAAGCCAAACAACCTGCAACCACGCACTCCCATCCCATGGCCTTTTGCAGACAGGCCTCATTTCTCTAGCTCACACCCTAACTGCCAACACCCCTTCCCCTTCTCTCTCTGTCTCTCTCTCTCTCTGTCTCTCTCTCTCATTCTCTCTCTCTCGCAAATAGATACTTTACTTCCCAGGTGCAACAAAACAAGCCTTCTCGAGCTGGCAGATATGGGAAGGAAGGAAGGAAGGGCCAGTTTGGAAACTCAACTCAATTACCATAAATCCCCTGCTAAGGGTTATGGGAGGGAGGAATGAAGGAACTTTGCTTCAGGGAAAGGGCTGCTGCTGCTTCAGCATGTGAGGAGCACAGCCACACGTTTCACCTTCCTCAGTATGTTGGTTTACAGGATGAGAGAGATCCTGAAACCTCACTCTAATAGGCTGAGGTGCTGTGCTCGGTGGCCTGCTGGGACCTTTGCCCGTCAGGGCAAGGCGAATAGGCCTTTGTCAGGCCTTTGTCGGGGAGGGGCCAGGAGCCCTGCTCGCTTCAATCCCCTCACCGATAGACAGTTGCAGAAACTAGGATGCAAGAACCTTTCCTGGATGGGGTTTTGATTTTCACGAAAAGTGTGTCAGCTTTGCTTTCAGCATGAGTCTGATTTCCAAAAAATGCATTTTGAACAATTTAAAGATTTGATCTGCGTTGGCCGGGAATGGAACCCGGGTCAACTGCTTGGAAGGCAGCTATGCTCACCACTATACCACCAACGCCTGCCTGTCTGGGCTATCTGATGGAGCGCCCCTTAGAAATAAGAATAAGTCATTGGCTGGGAATGAAAAAAGCTTGCGTTTGACGCAGAAGCAGTTCGCATCATGAGGTCTTGCCGGTCAGCCCAACATTTCCCCGGGACCCCTTAAAAAAGGAGCTTGGTTTTAAGTTTGGTTTGATTGAACAGTACATTTTGTTGGCTGGGCTGGGACCCTCTCTTATTTAGCGCAAGAGTGGAACGAGGCAGCAAGTTCAAGGAATGACATTGCATCCAGGCACTTACAGCTCTTTGTGCCCTAATGCCATGACACAAAAACATAATTTGAAAAAAGTTAGCAGAGGATGGTTTCGATCCATCGACCTCTGGGTTATGGGCCCAGCACGCTTCCGCTGCGCCACTCTGCTGGTTGGAGAACAAGAGCTTTTCTGGGCTTTTACAGCCTACAAACCGACAACCATAGACCCAGTTTCGAGTGAAGCGGGCAGTAGGCCTTACAAAGCCAAACAACCTGCAACCACGCACTCCCATCCCATGGCCTTTTGCAGACAGGCCTCATTTCTCTAGCTCACACCCTAACTGCCAACACCCCTTCCCCTTCTCTCTCTGTCTCCCTCTCTCTGTCTCTCTCTCTCATTCTCTCTCTCTCTCGCAAATAGATACTTTACTTCCCAGGTGCAACAAAACAAGCCTTCTCGAGCTGGCAGATATGGGAAGGAAGGAAGGAAGGGCCAGTTTGGAAACTCAACTCAATTACCATAAATCCCCTGCTAAGGGTTATGGGAGGGAGGAATGAAGGAACTTTGCTTCAGGGAAAGGGCTGCTGCTGCTTCAGCATGTGAGGAGCACAGCCACACGTTTCACCTTCCTCAGTATGTTGGTTTACAGGATGAGAGAGATCCTGAAACCTCACTCTAATAGGCTGAGGTGCTGTGCTCGGTGGCCTGCTGGGACCTTTGCCCGTCAGGGCAAGGCGAATAGGCCTTTGTCAGGCCTTCGTCAGGCCTTTGTCGGGGAAGGGCCAGGAGCCCTGCTTGCTTCAATCCCCTCACCGATAGACAGTTGCAGAAACTAGGATGCAAGAACCTTTCCTGGATGGGGTTTTGATTTTCACGAAAAGTGTGTCAGCTTTGCTTTCAGCATGAGTCTGATTTCCAAAAAATGCATTTTGAACAATTTAAAGATTTGATCTGCGTTGGCCGGGAATCGAACCCCGGGTCAACTGCTTGGAAGGCAGCTATGCTCACCACTATACCACCAACGCCTGCCTGTCTGGGCTATCTGATGGAGCGCCCCTTAGAAATAAGAATAAGTCATTGGCTGGGAATGAAAAAAGCTTGCGTTTGACGCAGAAGCAGTTCGCATCATGAGGTCTTGCCGGTCAGCCCAACATTTCCCAGGGACCCCTTAAAAAAGGAGCTTGGTTTTAAGTTTGGTTTGATTGAACAGTACATTTTGTTGGCTGGGCTGGGACCCTCTCCTATTTAGCGCAAGAGTGGAACGAGGCAGCAAGTTCAAGGAATGACATTGCATCCAGGCACTTACAGCTCTTTGTGCCCTAATGCCATGACACAAAAACATAATTTGAAAAAACTTAGCAGAGGATGGTTTCGATCCATCGACCTCTGGGTTATGGGCCCAGCACGCTTCCGCTGCGCCACTCTGCTGTTTGGAGAACAAAAGCTTTTCTGGGCTTTTACAGCCTACAAACCGACAACCCTAGACCCAGTTTCGAGTGAAGCGGGCAGTAGGCCTTACAAAGCCAAACAACCTGCAACCACGCACTCCCATCCCATGGCCTTTTGCAGACAGGCCTCATTTCTCTAGCTCACACCCTAACTGCCAACACCCCTTCCCCTTCTCTCTCTGTCTCTCTCTCTCTGTCTCTCTCTCTCATTCTCTCTCTCTCGCAAATAGATACTTTACTTCCCAGGTGCAACAAAACAAGCCTTCTCGAGCTGGCAGATATGGGAAGGAAGGAAGGAAGGGCCAGTTTGGAAACTCAACTCAATTACCATAAATCCCCTGCTAAGGGTTATGGGAGGGAGGAATGAAGGAACTTTGCTTCAGGGAAAGGGCTGCTGCTGCTTCAGCATGTGAGGAGCGCAGCCACACGTTTCACCTTCCTCAGTATGTTGGTTTACAGGATGAGAGAGATCCTGAAACCTCACTCTAATAGGCTGAGGTGCTGTGCTTGGTGGCCTGCTGGGACCTTTGCCCGTCAGGGCAAGGCGAATAGGCCTTTGTCAGGCCTTCGTCAGGGCTTTGTCGGGGAGGGGCCAGGAGCCCTGCTCGCTTCAATCCCCTCACCGATAGACAGTTGCGGAAACTAGGATGCAAGAACCTTTCCTGGATGGGGTTTTGATTTTCGCGAAAAGTGTGTCAGCTTTGCTTTCAGCATGAGTCTGAATTCCCAAAAATGCATTTCGAACAATTTAAAGATTTGATCTGCGTTTGCGGGAAATCGAACCCGCGACAACTGCTTGGAAGGCAGCTATGCTCACCACTATACCACCAACGCCTGCCTGTCTGGGCTATGTGATGGAGCGCCCCTCAGAAATAAGAATAAGTCATTGGCTGGGAATGAAAAAAGCTTGCGTTTGACCAAGAAGCAGTTCGCATCATGAGGTCTTGCCGGTCAGCCCAACATTTCCCCTGGACCCCTTAAAAAAGGAGCTTGGTTTTAAGTTTGGTTTGATTGAACAGTACATTTTGTTGGCTGGGCTGGGACCCTCTCCTATTTAGCGCAAGAGTGGAACGAGGCAGCAAGTTCAAGGAATGACATTGCATCCAGGCACTTACAGCTCTTTGTGCCCTAATGCCATGACACAAAAACATAATTTGAAAAAACTTAGCAGAGGATGGTTTCGATCCATCGACCTCTGGGTTATGGGCCCAGCACGCTTCCGCTGCGCCACTCTGCTGGTTGGAGAACAAGAGCTTTTCTGGGCTTTTACAGCCTACAAACCGACAACCCTAGACCCAGTTTCGAGTGAAGCGGGCAGTAGGCCTTACAAAGCCAAACAACCTGTAACCACGCACTCCCATCCCATGGCCTTTTGCAGACAGGCCTCATTTCTCTAGAATAAGAATAAGAATAAGAATAAGTCATTGGCTGGGAATGAAAAAAGCTTGCGTTTGACGCAGAAGCAGTTCGCATCATGAGGTCTTGCCGGTCAGCCCAACATTTCCCCGGGACCCCTTAAAAAAGGAGCTTGGTTTTAAGTTTGGTTTGATTGAACAGTACATTTTGTTGGCTGGGCTGGGACCCTCTCCTATTTAGCGCAAGAGTGGAACGAGGCAGCAAGTTCAAGGAATGACATTGCATTTTGTCGGGGAGGGGCCAGGAGCCCTGCTCGCTTCAATCCCCTCACAGATAGACAGTTGCAGAAACTAGGATGCAAGAACCTTTCCTGGATGGGGTTTTGATTTTCACGAAAAGTGTGTCAGCTTTGCTTTCAGCATGAGTCTGATTTCCAAAAAATGCATTTTGAACAATTTAAAGATTTGATCTGCGTTGGCCGGGAATGGAACCCGGGTCAACTGCTTGGAAGGCAGCTATGCTCACCACTATACCACCAACACCTGCCTGTCTGGACTATCTGATGAAGCGCCCCTTAGAAATAAGAATAAGTCATTGGCTGGGAATGAAAAAAGCTTGTGTTTGACGCAGAAGCAGTTCGCATCATGAGGTCTTGCCGGTCAGCCCAACATTTCCCCGGGACCCCTTAAAAAAGGAGCTTGGTTTTAGGTTTGGTTTGATTGAACAGTACATTTTGTTGGTTGGGCTGGGAACCTCTCCTATTTAGCGCAAGAGTGGAACGAGGCAGCAAGTTCAAGGAATGACATTGCATCCAGGCACTTACAGCTCTTTGTGCCCTAATGCCATGACACAAAAACATAATTTGAAAAAACTTAGCAGAGGATGGTTTCGATCCATCGACCTCTGGGTTATGGGCCCAGCATGCTTCCGCTGCGCCACTCTGCTGGTTGGAGAACAAAAGCTTTTCTGGGCTTTTACAGCCTACAAACCGACAACCCTAGACCCAGTTTCGAGTGAAGCGGGCAGTAGGCCTTACAAAGCCAAACAAACTGCAACCACGCACTCCCATCCCATGGCCTTTTGCAGACAGGCCTCATTTCTCTAGCTCACACCCTAACTGCCAACACCCCTTCCCCTTCTCTCTCTGTCTCTCTCTCTCTGTCTCTCTCTCTCATTCTCTCTCTCTCGCAAGTAGATACTTTACTTCCCAGGTGCAACAAAACAAGCCTTCTCGAGCTGGCAGATATGTGAAGGAAGGAAGGAAGGGCCAGTTTGGAAACTCAACTCAATTACCATAAATCCCCTGCTAAGGGTTATGGGGGGGAGGAATGAAGGAACTTTGCTTCAGGGAAAGGGCTGCTGCTGCTTCAGCATGTGAGGAGCGCAGCCACACGTTTCACCTTCCTCAGTATGTTGGTTTACAGGATGAGAGAGATCCTGAAACCTCACTCTAATAGGCTGAGGTGCTGTGCTCGGTGGCCTGCTGGGACCTTTGCCCGTCAGGGCAAGGCGAATAGGCCTTTGTCAGGCCTTCGTCAGGGCTTTGTCGGGGAGGGGCCAGGAGCCCTGCTCGCTTCAATCCCCTCACCGATAGACAGTTGCAGAAACTAGGATGCAAGAACCTTTCCTGGATGGGGTTTTGATTTTCGCGAAAAGTGTGTCAGCTTTGCTTTCAGCATGAGTCTGATTTCCCAAAAATGCATTTTGAACAATTTAAAGATTTGATCTGCGTTGGCCGGGAATCGAACCCGGGTCAACTGCTTGGAAGGCAGCTATGCTCACCACTATACCACCAACGCCTGCCTGTCTGGGCTATGTGATGGAGCGCCCCTCAGAAATAAGAATAAGTCATTGGCTGGGAATGAAAAAAGCTTGCGTTTGACCCAGAAGCAGTTCGCATCATGAGGTCTTGCCGGTCAGCCCAACATTTCCCCGGGACCCCTTAAAAAAGGAGCTTGGTTTTAAGTTTGGTTTGATTGAACAGTACATTTTGTTGGCTGGGCTGGGACCCTCTCCTATTTAGCGCAAGAGTGGAACGAGGCAGCAAGTTCAAGGAATTACATTGCATCCAGGCACTTACAGCTCTTTGTGCCCTAATGCCATGACACAAAAACATAATTTGAAAAAACTTAGCAGAGGATGGTTTCGATCCATCGACCATTGGGTTATGGGCCCAGCACGCTTCCGCTGCGCCACTCTGCTGGTTGGAGAAAAAGAGCTTTTCTGGGCTTTTACAGCCTACAAACCGACAACCCTAGACCCAGTTTCGAGTGAAGCGGGCAGTAGGCCTTACAAAGCCAAACAACCTGTAACCACGCACTCCCATCCCATGGCCTTTTGCAGACAGGCCTCATTTCTCTAGAATAAGAATAAGAATAAGAATAAGTCATTGGCTGGGAATGAAAAAAGCTTGCGTTTGACGCAGAAGCAGTTCGCATCATGAGGTCTTGCCGGTCAGCCCAACATTTCCCCGGGACCCCTTAAAAAAGGAGCTTGGTTTTAAGTTTGGTTTGATTGAACAGTACATTTTGTTGGCTGGGCTGGGACCCTCTCCTATTTAGCGCAAGAGTGGAACGAGGCAGCAAGTTCAAGGAATGACATTGCATTTTGTCGGGGAGGGGCCAGGAGCCCTGCTCGCTTCAATCCCCTCACCGATAGACAGTTGCAGAAACTAGGATGCAAGAACCTTTCCTGGATGGGGTTTTGATTTTCACGAAAAGTGTGTCAGCTTTGCTTTCAGCATGAGTCTGATTTCCAAAAAATGCATTTTGAACAATTTAAAGATTTGATCTGCGTTGGCCGGGAATCATGCTCACCACTATACCACCAACGCCTGCCTGTCTGGGCTATCTGATGGAGCGCCCCTTAGAAATAAGAATAAGTCATTGGCTGGGAATGAAAAAAGCTTGCGTTTGACGCAGAAGCAGTTCGCATCATGAGGTCTTGCCGGTCAGCCCAACATTTCCCCGGGACCCCTTAAAAAAGGAGCTTGGTTTTAAGTTTGGTTTGATTGAACAGTACATTTTGTTGGCTGGGCTGGGACCCTCTCCTATTTAGCGCAAGAGTGGAACGAGGCAGCAAGTTCAAGGAATGACATTGCATCCAGGCACTTACAGCTCTTTGTGCCCTAATGCCATGACACAAAAACATAATTTGAAAAAACTTAGCAGAGGATGGTTTCGATCCATCGACCGCTGGGTTATGGGCCCAGCACGCTTCCGCTGCGCCACTCTGCTGGTTGGAGAACAAGAGATTTTCTGGGCTTTTACAGCCTACAAACCGACAACCCTAGACCCAGTTTCGAGTGAAGCGGGCAGTAGGCCTTACAAAGCCAAACAACCTGCAACCACGCACTCCCATCCCATGGCCTTTTGCAGACAGGCCTCATTTCTCTAGCTCACACCCTAACTGCCAACACCCCTTCCCCTTCTCTCTCTGTCTCTCTCTCTCTGTCTCTCTCTCTCATTCTCTCTCTCTCGCAAATAGATACTTTACTTCCCAGGTGCAACAAAACAAGCCTTCTCGAGCTGGCAGATATGGGAAGGAAGGAAGGAAGGGCCAGTTTGGAAACTCAACTCAATTACCATAAATCCCCTGCTAAGGGTTATGGGAGTGAGGAATGAAGGAACTTTGCTTCAGGGAAAGGGCTGCTGCTGCTTCAGCATGTGAGGAGCGCAGCCACACGTTTCACCTTCCTCAGTATGTTGGTTTACAGGATGAGAGAGATCTTGAAACCTCACTCTAATAGGCTGAGGTGCTGTGCTCGGTGGCCTGCTGGGACCTTTGCCCGTCAGGGCAAGGCGAATAGGCCTTTGTCAGGCCTTCGTCAGGGCTTTGTCGGGGAGGGGCCAGGAGCCCTGCTCGCTTCAATCCCCTCACCGATAGACAGTTGCAGAAACTAGGATGCAAGAACCTTTCCTGGATGGGGTTTTGATTTTCACGAAAAGTGTGTCAGCTTTGCTTTCAGCATGAGTCTGATTTCCAAAAAATGCATTTTGAACAATTTAAAGATTTGATCTGCGTTGGCCGGGAATCAAACCCGGGTCAACTGCTTGGAAGGCAGCTATGCTCACCACTATACCACCAACGCCTGCCTGTCTGGGCTATGTGATGGAGCGCCCCTCAGAAATAAGAATAAGTCATTGGCTGGGAATGAAAAAAGCTTGCGTTTGACCCAGAAGCAGTTCGCATCATGAGGTCTTGCCGGTCAGCCCAACATTTCCCCGGGACCCCTTAAAAAAGGAGCTTGGTTTTAAGTTTGGTTTGATTGAACAGTACATTTTGTTGGCTGGGCTGGGACCCTCTCCTATTTAGCGCAAGAGTGGAACGAGGCAGCAAGTTCAAGGAATGACATTGCATCCAGGCACTTACAGCTCTTTGTTCCCTAATGCCATGACACAAAAACATAATTTGAAAAAACTTAGCAGAGGATGGTTTCGATCCATCGACCTCTGGGTTATGGGCCCAGCACGCTTCCGCTGCGCCACTCTGCTGGTTGGAGAACAAGAGCTTTTCTGGGCTTTTACAGCCTACAAACCGACAACCCTAGACCCAGTTTCGAGTGAAGCGGGCAGTAGGCCTTACAAAGCCAAACAACCTGTAACCACGCACTCCCATCCCATGGCCTTTTGCAGACAGGCCTCATTTCTCTAGAATAAGAATAAGAATAAGAATAAGTCATTGGCTGGGAATGAAAAAAGCTTGCGTTTGACGCAGAAGCAGTTCGCATCATGAGGTCTTGCCGGTCAGCCCAACATTTCCCCGGGACCCCTTAAAAAAGGAGCTTGGTTTTAAGTTTGGTTTGATTGAACAGTACATTTTGTTGGCTGGGCTGGGACCCTCTCCTATTTAGCGCAAGAGTGGAACGAGGCAGCAAGTTCAAGGAATGACATTGCATTTTGTCGGGGAGGGGCCAGGAGCCCTGCTCGCTTCAATCCCCTCACCGATAGACAGTTGCAGAAACTAGGATGCAAGAACCTTTCCTGGATGGGGTTTTGATTTTCACGAAAAGTGTGTCAGCTTTGCTTTCAGCATGAGTCTGATTTCCAAAAAATGCATTTTGAACAATTTAAAGATTTGATCTGCGTTGGCCGGGAATGGAACCCGGGTCAACTGCTTGGAAGGCAGCTATGCTCACCACTATACCACCAACTCCTGCCTGTCTGGGCTATGTGATGGAGCGCCCCTTAGAAATAAGAATAAGTCATTGGCTGGGAATGAAAAAAGCTTGCGTTTGACGCAGAAGCAGTTCGCATCATGAGGTCTTGCCGGTCAGCCCAACATTTCCCCGGGACCCCTTAAAAAAGGAGCTTGGTTTTAAGTTTGGTTTGATTGAACAGTACATTTTGTTGGCTGGGCTGGGACCCTCTCCTATTTAGCGCAAGAGTGGAACGAGGCAGCAAGTTCAAGGAATGACATTGCATCCAGGCACTTACAGCTCTTTGTGCCCTAATGCCATGACACAAAAACATAATTTGAAAAAAGTTAGCAGAGGATGGTTTGGATCCATCGACCTCTGGGTTATGGGCCCAGCACGCTTCCGCTGCGCCACTCTGCTGGTTAGAGAACAAGCGCTTTTCTGGGCTTTTACAGCCTACAAACCGACAACCCTAGACCCAGTTTCGAGTGAAGCGGGCAGTAGGCCTTACAAAGCCAAACAACCTGCAACCACGCACTCCCATCCCATGGCCTTTTGCAGACAGGCCTCATTTCTCTAGCTCACACCCTAACTGCCAACACCCCTTCCCCTTCTCTCTCTGTCTCTCTCTCTCTGTCTCTCTCTCTCATTCTCTCTCTCTCGCAAATAGATACTTTACTTCCCAGGTGCAACAAAACAAGCCTTCTCGAGCTGGCAGATATGGGAAGGAAGGAAGGAAGGGCCAGTTTGGAAACTCAACTCAATTACCATAAATCCCCTGCTAAGGGTTATGGGAGGGAGGAATGAAGGAACTTTGCTTCAGGGAAAGGGCTGCTGCTGCTTCAGCATGTGAGGAGCGCAGCCACACGTTTCACCTTCCTCAGTATGTTGGTTTACAGGATGAGAGAGATCCTGAAACCTCACTCTAATAGGCTGAGGTGCTGTGCTCGGTGGCCTGCTGGGACCTTTGCCCGTCAGGGCAAGGCGAATAGGCCTTTGTCAGGCCTTCGTCAGGGCTTTGTCGGGGAGGGGCCAGGAGCCCTGCTCGCTTCAATCCCCTCACCGATAGACAGTTGCAGAAACTAGGATGCAAGAACCTTTCCTGGATGGGGTTTTGATTTTCGCGAAAAGCGTGTCAGCTTTGCTTTCAGCATGAGTCTGATTTCCAAAAAATGCATTTTGAACAATTTAAAGATTTGATCTGTGTTGGCCGGGAATCGAACCCGGGTCAACTGCTTGGAAGGCAGCTATGCTCACCACTATACCACCAACGCCTGCCTGTCTGGACTATCTGATGAAGCGCCCCTTAGAAATAAGAATAAGTCATTGGCTGGGAATGAAAAAAGCTTGCGTTTGACGCAGAAGCAGTTCGCATCATGAGGTCTTGCCGGTCAGCCCAACATTTCCCCGGGACCCCTTAAAAAAGGAGCTTGGTTTTAAGTTTGGTTTGATTGAACAGTACATTTTGTTGGTTGGGCTGGGACCCTCTCCTATTTAGCGCAAGAGTGGAACGAGGCAGCAAGTTCAAGGAATGACATTGCATCCAGGCACTTACAGCTCTTTGTGCCCTAATGCCATGACACAAAAACATAATTTGAAAAAACTTAGCAGAGGATGGTTTCGATCCATCGACCTCTGGGTTATGGGCCCAGCACGCTTCCGCTGCGCCACTCTGCTTGTTGGAGAACAAGAGCTTTTCTGGGCTTTTACAGCCTACAAACCGACAACCCTAGACCCAGTTTCGAGTGAAGCGGGCAGTAGGCCTTACAAAGCCAAACAAACTGCAACCACGCACTCCCATCCCATGGCCTTTTGCAGACAGGCCTCATTTCTCTAGCTCACACCCTAACTGCCAACACCCCTTCCCCTTCTCTCTCTGTCTCTCTCTCTCTGTCTCTCTCTCTCATTCTCTCTCTCTCGCAAGTAGATACTTTACTTCCCAGGTGCAACAAAACAAGCCTTCTCGAGCTGGCAGATATGTGAAGGAAGGAAGGAAGGGCCAGTTTGGAAACTCAACTCAATTACCATAAATCCCCTGCTAAGGGTTATGGGGGGGAGGAATGAAGGAACTTTGCTTCAGGGAAAGGGCTGCTGCTGCTTCAGCATGTGAGGAGCGCAGCCACACGTTTCACCTTCCTCAGTATGTTGGTTTACAGGATGAGAGAGATCCTGAAACCTCACTCTAATAGGCTGAGGTGCTGTGCTCGGTGGCCTGCTGGGACCTTTGCCCGTCAGGGCAAGGCGAATAGGCCTTTGTCAGGCCTTCGTCAGGGCTTTGTCGGGGAGGGGCCAGGAGCCCTGCTCGCTTCAATCCCCTCACCGATAGACAGTTGCAGAAACTAGGATGCAAGAACCTTTCCTGGATGGGGTTTTGATTTTCGCGAAAAGTGTGTCAGCTTTGCTTTCAGCATGAGTCTGATTTCCCAAAAATGCATTTTGAACAATTTAAAGATTTGATCTGCGTTGGCCGGGAATCGAACCCGGGTCAACTGCTTGGAAGGCAGCTATGCTCACCACTATACCACCAACGCCTGCCTGTCTGGGCTATGTGATGGAGCGCCCCTCAGAAATAAGAATAAGTCATTGGCTGGGAATGAAAAAAGCTTGCGTTTGACCCAGAAGCAGTTCGCATCATGAGGTCTTGCCGGTCAGCCCAACATTTCCCCGGGACCCCTTAAAAAAGGAGCTTGGTTTTAAGTTTGGTTTGATTGAACAGTACATTTTGTTGGCTGGGCTGGGACCCTCTCCTATTTAGCGCAAGAGTGGAACGAGGCAGCAAGTTCAAGGAATGACATTGCATCCAGGCACTTACAGCTCTTTGTTCCCTAATGCCATGACACAAAAACATAATTTGAAAAAACTTAGCAGAGGATGGTTTCGATCCATCGACCTCTGGGTTATGGGCCCAGCACGCTTCCGCTGCGCCACTCTGCTGGTTGGAGAACAAGAGCTTTTCTGGGCTTTTACAGCCTACAAACCGACAACCCTAGACCCAGTTTCGAGTGAAGCGGGCAGTAGGCCTTACAAAGCCAAACAACCTGTAACCACGCACTCCCATCCCATGGCCTTTTGCAGACAGGCCTCATTTCTCTAGAATAAGAATAAGAATAAGAATAAGTCATTGGCTGGGAATGAAAAAAGCTTGCGTTTGACGCAGAAGCAGTTCGCATCATGAGGTCTTGCCGGTCAGCCCAACATTTCCCCGGGACCCCTTAAAAAAGGAGCTTGGTTTTAAGTTTGGTTTGATTGAACAGTACATTTTGTTGGCTGGGCTGGGACCCTCTCCTATTTAGCGCAAGAGTGGAACGAGGCAGCAAGTTCAAGGAATGACATTGCATTTTGTCGGGGAGGGGCCAGGAGCCCTGCTCGCTTCAATCCCCTCACCGATAGACAGTTGCAGAAACTAGGATGCAAGAACCTTTCCTGGATGGGGTTTTGATTTTCACGAAAAGTGTGTCAGCTTTGCTTTCAGCATGAGTCTGATTTCCAAAAAATGCATTTTGAACAATTTAAAGATTTGATCTGCGTTGGCCGGGAATGGAACCCGGGTCAACTGCTTGGAAGGCAGCTATGCTCACCACTATACCACCAACTCCTGCCTGTCTGGGCTATGTGATGGAGCGCCCCTTAGAAATAAGAATAAGTCATTGGCTGGGAATGAAAAAAGCTTGCGTTTGACGCAGAAGCAGTTCGCATCATGAGGTCTTGCCGGTCAGCCCAACATTTCCCCGGGACCCCTTAAAAAAGGAGCTTGGTTTTAAGTTTGGTTTGATTGAACAGTACATTTTGTTGGCTGGGCTGGGACCCTCTCCTATTTAGCGCAAGAGTGGAACGAGGCAGCAAGTTCAAGGAATGACATTGCATCCAGGCACTTACAGCTCTTTGTGCCCTAATGCCATGACACAAAAACATAATTTGAAAAAAGTTAGCAGAGGATGGTTTGGATCCATCGACCTCTGGGTTATGGGCCCAGCACGCTTCCGCTGCGCCACTCTGCTGGTTAGAGAACAAGCGCTTTTCTGGGCTTTTACAGCCTACAAACCGACAACCCTAGACCCAGTTTCGAGTGAAGCGGGCAGTAGGCCTTACAAAGCCAAACAACCTGCAACCACGCACTCCCATCCCATGGCCTTTTGCAGACAGGCCTCATTTCTCTAGCTCACACCCTAACTGCCAACACCCCTTCCCCTTCTCTCTCTGTCTCTCTCTCTCTGTCTCTCTCTCTCATTCTCTCTCTCTCGCAAATAGATACTTTACTTCCCAGGTGCAACAAAACAAGCCTTCTCGAGCTGGCAGATATGGGAAGGAAGGAAGGAAGGGCCAGTTTGGAAACTCAACTCAATTACCATAAATCCCCTGCTAAGGGTTATGGGAGGGAGGAATGAAGGAACTTTGCTTCAGGGAAAGGGCTGCTGCTGCTTCAGCATGTGAGGAGCGCAGCCACACGTTTCACCTTCCTCAGTATGTTGGTTTACAGGATGAGAGAGATCCTGAAACCTCACTCTAATAGGCTGAGGTGCTGTGCTCGGTGGCCTGCTGGGACCTTTGCCCGTCAGGGCAAGGCGAATAGGCCTTTGTCAGGCCTTCGTCAGGGCTTTGTCGGGGAGGGGCCAGGAGCCCTGCTCGCTTCAATCCCCTCACCGATAGACAGTTGCAGAAACTAGGATGCAAGAACCTTTCCTGGATGGGGTTTTGATTTTCGCGAAAAGCGTGTCAGCTTTGCTTTCAGCATGAGTCTGATTTCCAAAAAATGCATTTTGAACAATTTAAAGATTTGATCTGTGTTGGCCGGGAATCGAACCCGGGTCAACTGCTTGGAAGGCAGCTATGCTCACCACTATACCACCAACGCCTGCCTGTCTGGACTATCTGATGAAGCGCCCCTTAGAAATAAGAATAAGTCATTGGCTGGGAATGAAAAAAGCTTGCGTTTGACGCAGAAGCAGTTCGCATCATGAGGTCTTGCCGGTCAGCCCAACATTTCCCCGGGACCCCTTAAAAAAGGAGCTTGGTTTTAAGTTTGGTTTGATTGAACAGTACATTTTGTTGGTTGGGCTGGGACCCTCTCCTATTTAGCGCAAGAGTGGAACGAGGCAGCAAGTTCAAGGAATGACATTGCATCCAGGCACTTACAGCTCTTTGTGCCCTAATGCCATGACACAAAAACATAATTTGAAAAAACTTAGCAGAGGATGGTTTCGATCCATCGACCTCTGGGTTATGGGCCCAGCACGCTTCCGCTGCGCCACTCTGCTTGTTGGAGAACAAGAGCTTTTCTGGGCTTTTACAGCCTACAAACCGACAACCCTAGACCCAGTTTCGAGTGAAGCGGGCAGTAGGCCTTACAAAGCCAAACAAACTGCAACCACGCACTCCCATCCCATGGCCTTTTGCAGACAGGCCTCATTTCTCTAGCTCACACCCTAACTGCCAACACCCCTTCCCCTTCTCTCTCTGTCTCTCTCTCTCTGTCTCTCTCTCTCATTCTCTCTCTCTCGCAAGTAGATACTTTACTTCCCAGGTGCAACAAAACAAGCCTTCTCGAGCTGGCAGATATGTGAAGGAAGGAAGGAAGGGCCAGTTTGGAAACTCAACTCAATTACCATAAATCCCCTGCTAAGGGTTATGGGGGGGAGGAATGAAGGAACTTTGCTTCAGGGAAAGGGCTGCTGCTGCTTCAGCATGTGAGGAGCGCAGCCACACGTTTCACCTTCCTCAGTATGTTGGTTTACAGGATGAGAGAGATCCTGAAACCTCACTCTAATAGGCTGAGGTGCTGTGCTCGGTGGCCTGCTGGGACCTTTGCCCGTCAGGGCAAGGCGAATAGGCCTTTGTCAGGCCTTCGTCAGGGCTTTGTCGGGGAGGGGCCAGGAGCCCTGCTCGCTTCAATCCCCTCACCGATAGACAGTTGCAGAAACTAGGATGCAAGAACCTTTCCTGGATGGGGTTTTGATTTTCGCGAAAAGTGTGTCAGCTTTGCTTTCAGCATGAGTCTGATTTCCCAAAAATGCATTTTGAACAATTTAAAGATTTGATCTGCGTTGGCCGGGAATCGAACCCGGGTCAACTGCTTGGAAGGCAGCTATGCTCACCACTATACCACCAACGCCTGCCTGTCTGGGCTATGTGATGGAGCGCCCCTCAGAAATAAGAATAAGTCATTGGCTGGGAATGAAAAAAGCTTGCGTTTGACCCAGAAGCAGTTCGCATCATGAGGTCTTGCCGGTCAGCCCAACATTTCCCCGGGACCCCTTAAAAAAGGAGCTTGGTTTTAAGTTTGGTTTGATTGAACAGTACATTTTGTTGGCTGGGCTGGGACCCTCTCCTATTTAGCGCAAGAGTGGAACGAGGCAGCAAGTTCAAGGAATGACATTGCATCCAGGCACTTACAGCTCTTTGTGCCCTAATGCCATGACACAAAAACATAATTTGAAAAAACTTAGCAGAGGATGGTTTCGATCCATCGACCTCTGGGTTATGGGCCCAGCACGCTTCCGCTGCGCCACTCTGCTGGTTGGAGAACAAGAGCTTTTCTGGGCTTTTACAGCCTACAAACCGACAACCCTAGACCCAGTTTCGAGTGAAGCGGGCAGTAGGCCTTACAAAGCCAAACAACCTGTAACCACGCACTCCCATCCCATGGCCTTTTGCAGACAGGCCTCATTTCTCTAGAATAAGAATAAGAATAAGTCATTGGCTGGGAATGAAAAAAGCTTGCGTTTGACGCAGAAGCAGTTCGCATCATGAGGTCTTGCCGGTCAGCCCAACATTTCCCCGCGACCCCTTAAAAAAGGAGCTTGGTTTTAAGTTTGGTTTGATTGAACAGTACATTTTGTTGGCTGGTCTGGGACCCTCTCCTATTTAGCGCAAGAGTGGAACGAGGCAGCAAGTTCAAGGAATGACATTGCATTTTGTCGGGGAGGGGCCAGGAGCCCTGCTCGCTTCAATCCCCTCACCGATAGACAGTTGCAGAAACTAGGATGCAAGAACCTTTCCTGGATGGGGTTTTGATTTTCACGAAAAGTGTGTCAGCTTTGCTTTCAGCATGAGTCTGATTTCCAAAAAATGCATTTTGAACAATTTAAAGATTTGATCTGCGTTGGCCGGGAATCGAACCCAGGTCAACTCCTTGGAAGGCAGCTATGCTCACCACTATACCACCAACGCCTGCCTGTCTGGACTATCTGATGAAGCGCCCCTTAGAAATAAGAATAAGTCATTGGCTGGGAATGAAAAAAGCTTGCGTTTGACGCAGAAGCAGTTCGCATCATGAGGTCTTGCCGGTCAGCCCAACATTTCCCCGGGACCCCTTAAAAAAGGAGCTTGGTTTTAGGTTTGGTTTGATTGAACAGTACATTTTGTTGGTTGGGCTGGGACCCTCTCCTATTTAGCGCAAGAGTGGAACGAGGCAGCAAGTTCAAGGAATGACATTGCATCCAGGCACTTACAGCTCTTTGTGCCCTAATGCCATGACACAAAAACATAATTTGAAAAAACTTAGCAGAGGATGGTTTCGATCCATCGACCTCTGGGTTATGGGCCCAGCACGCTTCCGCTGCGCCACTCTGCTGGTTGGAGAACAAAATCTTTTCTGGGCTTTTACAGCCTACAAACCGACAACCCTAGACCCAGTTTCGAGTGAAGCGGGCAGTAGGCCTTACAAAGCCAAACAAACTGCAACCACGCACTCCCATCCCATGGCCTTTTGCAGACAGGCCTCATTTCTCTAGCTCACACTATAACTGCCAACACCCCTTCCCCTTCTCTCTCTGTCTCTCTCTCTCTGTCTCTCTCTCTCATTCTCTCTCTCTCGCAAGTAGATACTTTACTTCCCAGGTGCAACAAAACAAGCCTTCTCGAGCTGGCAGATATGTGAAGGAAGGAAGGAAGGGCCAGTTTGGAAACTCAACTCAATTACCATAAATCCCCTGCTAAGGGTTATGGGGGGGAGGAATGAAGGAACTTTGCTTCAGGGAAAGGGCTGCTGCTGCTTCAGCATGTGAGGAGCGCAGCCACACGTTTCACCTTCCTCAGTATGTTGGTTTACAGGATGAGAGAGATCCTGAAACCTCACTCTAATAGGCTGAGGTGCTGTGCTCGGTGGCCTGCTGGGACCTTTGCCCGTCAGGGCAAGGCGAATAGGCCTTTGTCAGGCCTTCGTCAGGGCTTTGTCGGGGAGGGGCCAGGAGCCCTGCTCGCTTCAATCCCCTCACCGATAGACAGTTGCAGAAACTAGGATGCAAGAACCTTTCCTGGATGGGGTTTTGATTTTCGCGAAAAGTGTGTCAGCTTTGCTTTCAGCATGAGTCTGATTTCCCAAAAATGCATTTTGAACAATTTAAAGATTTGATCTGCGTTGGCCGGGAATCGAACCCGGGTCAACTGCTTGGAAGGCAGCTATGCTCACCACTATACCACCAACGCCTGCCTGTCTGGGCTATGTGATGGAGCGCCCCTCAGAAATAGGAATAAGTCATTGGCTGGGAATGAAAAAAGCTTGCGTTTGACCCAGAAGCAGTTCGCATCATGAGGTCTTGCCGGTCAGCCCAACATTTCCCCGGGACCCCTTAAAAAAGGAGCTTGGTTTTAAGTTTGGTTTGATTGAACAGTACATTTTGTTGGCTGGGCTGGGACCCTCTCCTATTTAGCGCAAGAGTGGAACGAGGCAGCAAGTTCAAGGAATGACATTGCATCCAGGCACTTACAGCTCTTTGTGCCCTAATGCCATGACACAAAAACATAATTTGAAAAAACTTAGCAGAGGATGGTTTCGATCCATCGACCTCTGGGTTATGGGCCCAGCACGCTTCCGCTGCGCCACTCTGCTGGTTGGAGAACAAGAGCTTTTCTGGGCTTTTACAGCCTACAAACCGACAACCCTAGACCCAGTTTCGAGTGAAGCGGGCAGTAGGCCTTACAAAGCCAAACAACCTGTAACCACGCACTCCCATCCCATGGCCTTTTGCAGACAGGCCTCATTTCTCTAGAATAAGAATAAGAATAAGAATAAGTCATTGGCTGGGAATGAAAAAAGCTTGCGTTTGACGCAGAAGCAGTTCGCATCATGAGGTCTTGCCGGTCAGCCCAACATTTCCCCGGGACCCCTTAAAAAAGGAGCTTGGTTTTAAATTTGGTTTGATTGAACAGTACATTTTGTTGGCTGGGCTGGGACCCTCTCCTATTTAGCGCAAGAGTGGAACGAGGCAGCAAGTTCAAGGAATGACATTGCATTTTGTCGGGGAGGGGCCAGGAGCCCTGCTCGCTTCAATCCCCTCACCGATAGACAGTTGCAGAAACTAGGATGCAAGAACCTTTCCTGGATGGGGTTTTGATTTTCACGAAAAGTGTGTCAGCTTTGCTTTCAGCATGAGTCTGATTTCCAAAAAATGCATTTTGAACAATTTAAAGATTTGATCTGCGTTGGCCGGGAATTGAACCCAGGTCAACTGCTTGGAAGGCAGCTATGCTCACCACTATACCACCAACGCCTGCCTGTCTGGACTATCTGATGAAGCGCCCCTTAGAAATAAGAATAAGTCATTGGCTGGGAATGAAAAAAGCTTGCGTTTGACGCAGAAGCAGTTCGCATCATGAGGTCTTGCCGGTCAGCCCAACATTTCCCCGGGACCCCTTAAAAAAGGAGCTTGGTTTTAGGTTTGGTTTGATTGAACAGTACATTTTGTTGGTTGGGCTGGGACCCTCTCCTATTTAGCGCAAGAGTGGAACGAGGCAGCAAGTTCAAGGAATGACATTGCATCCAGGCACTTACAGCTCTTTGTGCCCTAATGCCATGACACAAAAACATAATTTGAAAAAACTTAGCAGAGGATGGTTTCGATCCATCGACCTCTGGGTTATGGGCCCAGCACGCTTCCGCTGCACCACTCTGCTGGTTGGAGAACAAAATCTTCTCTGGGCTTTTACAGCCTACAAACCGACAACCCTAGACCCAGTTTCGAGTGAAGCGGGCAGTAGGCCTTACAAAGCCAAACAAACTGCAACCACGCACTCCCATCCCATGGCCTTTTGCAGACAGGCCTCATTTCTCTAGCTCACACCCTAACTGCCAACACCCCTTCCCCTTCTCTCTCTGTCTCTCTCTCTCTGTCTCTCTCTCTCATTCTCTCTCTCTCGCAAGTAGATACTTTACTTCCCAGGTGCAACAAAACAAGCCTTCTCGAGCTGGCAGATATGTGAAGGAAGGAAGGAAGGAAGGGCCAGTTTGGAAACTCAACTCAATTACCATAAATCCCCTGCTAAGGGTTATGGGGGGGAGGAATGAAGGAACTTTGCTTCAGGGAAAGGGCTGCTGCTGCTTCAGCATGTGAGGAGCGCAGCCACACGTTTCACCTTCCTCAGTATGTTGGTTTACAGGATGAGAGAGATCCTGAAACCTCACTCTAATAGGCTGAGGTGCTGTGCTCGGTGGCCTGCTGGGACCTTTGCCCGTCAGGGCAAGGCGAATAGGCCTTTGTCAGGCCTTCGTCAGGGCTTTGTCGGGGAGGGGCCAGGAGCCCTGCTCGCTTCAATCCCCTCACCGATAGACAGTTGCAGAAACTAGGATGCAAGAACCTTTCCTGGATGGGGTTTTGATTTTCGCGAAAAGTGTGTCAGCTTTGCTTTCAGCATGAGTCTGATTTCCCAAAAATGCATTTTGAACAATTTAAAGATTTGATCTGCGTTGGCCGGGAATCGAACCCGGGTCAACTGCTTGGAAGGCAGCTATGCTCACCACTATACCACCAACGCCTGCCTGTCTGGGCTATGTGATGGAGCGCCCCTCAGAAATAAGAATAAGTCATTGGCTGGGAATGAAAAAAGCTTGCGTTTGACCCAGAAGCAGTTCGCATCATGAGGTCTTGCCGGTCAGCCCAACATTTCCCCGGGACCCCTTAAAAAAGGAGCTTGGTTTTAAGTTTGGTTTGATTGAACAGTACATTTTGTTGGCTGGGCTGGGACCCTCTCCTATTTAGCGCAAGAGTGGAACGAGGCAGCAAGTTCAAGGAATGACATTGCATCCAGGCACTTACAGCTCTTTGTGCCCTAATGCCATGACACAAAAACATAATTTGAAAAAACTTAGCAGAGGATGGTTTCGATCCATCGACCTCTGGGTTATGGGCCCAGCACGCTTCCGCTGCGCCACTCTGCTGGTTGGAGAACAAGAGCTTTTCTGGGCTTTTACAGCCTACAAACCGACAACCCTAGACCCAGTTTCGAGTGAAGCGGGCAGTAGGCCTTACAAAGCCAAACAACCTGTAACCACGCACTCCCATCCCATGGCCTTTTGCAGACAGGCCTCATTTCTCTAGAATAAGAATAAGAATAAGAATAAGTCATTGGCTGGGAATGAAAAAAGCTTGCGTTTGACGCAGAAGCAGTTCGCATCATGAGGTCTTGCCGGTCAGCCCAACATTTCCCCGGGACCCCTTAAAAAAGGAGCTTGGTTTTAAGTTTGGTTTGATTGAACAGTACATTTTGTTGGCTGGGCTGGGACCCTCTCCTATTTAGCGCAAGAGTGGAACGAGGCAGCAAGTTCAAGGAATGACATTGCATTTTGTCGGGGAGGGGCCAGGAGCCCTGCTCGCTTCAATCCCCTCACCGATAGACAGTTGCAGAAACTAGGATGCAAGAACCTTTCCTGGATGGGGTTTTGATTTTCACGAAAAGTGTGTCAGCTTTGCTTTCAGCATGAGTCTGATTTCCCAAAAATGCATTTTGAACAATTTAAAGATTTGATCTGCGTTGGCCGGGAATCGAACCCGGGTCAACTGCTTGGAAGGCAGCTATGCTCACCACTATACCACCAACGCCTGCCTGTCTGGGCTATTTGATGGAGCGCCCCTTAGAAATAAGAATAAGTCATTGGCTGGGAATGAAAAAAGCTTGCGTTTGACGCAGAAGCAGTTCGCATCATGAGGTCTTGCCGGTCAGCCCAACATTTCCCCGGGACCCCTTAAAAAAGGAGCTTGGTTTTAAGTTTGGTTTGATTGAACAGTACATTTTGTTGGCTGGGCTGGGACCCTCTCCTATTTAGCGCAAGAGTGGAACGAGGCAGCAAGTTCAAGGAATGACATTGCATCCAGGCACTTACAGCTCTTTGTGCCCTAATGCCATGACACAAAAACATAATTTGAAAAAACTTAGCAGAGGATGGTTTCGATCCATCGACCGCTGGGTTATGGGCCCAGCACGCTTCCGCTGCGCCACTCTGCTGGTTGGAGAACAAGAGATTTTCTGGGCTTTTACAGCCTACAAACCGACAACCCTAGACCCAGTTTCGAGTGAAGCGGGCAGTAGGCCTTACAAAGCCAAACAACCTGCAACCACGCACTCCCATCCCATGGCCTTTTGCAGACAGGCCTCATTTCTCTAGCTCACACCCTAACTGCCAACACCCCTTCCCCTTCTCTCTCTGTCTCTCTCTCTCTGTCTCTCTCTCTCATTCTCTCTCTCTCGCAAATAGATACTTTACTTCCCAGGTGCAACAAAACAAACCTTCTCGAGCTGGCAGATATGGGAAGGAAGGAAGGAAGGAAGGGCCAGTTTGGAAACTCAACTCAATTACCATAAATCCCCTGCTAAGGGTTATGGGAGTGAGGAATGAAGGAACTTTGCTTCAGGGAAAGGGCTGCTGCTGCTTCAGCATGTGAGGAGCGCAGCCACACGTTTCACCTTCCTCAGTATGTTGGTTTACAGGATGAGAGAGATCCTGAAACCTCACTCTAATAGGCTGAGGTGCTGTGCTCGGTGGCCTGCTGGGACCTTTGCCCGTCAGGGCAAGGCGAATAGGCCTTTGTCAGGCCTTCGTCAGGGCTTTGTCGGGGAGGGGCCAGGAGCCCTGCTCGCTTCAATCCCCTCACCGATAGACAGTTGCAGAAACTAGGATGCAAGAACCTTTCCTGGATGGGGTTTTGATTTTCACGAAAAGTGTGTCAGCTTTGCTTTCAGCATGAGTCTGATTTCCAAAAAATGCATTTTGAACAATTTAAAGATTTGATCTGCGTTGGCCGGGAATCAAACCCGGGTCAACTGCTTGGAAGGCAGCTATGCTCACCACTATACCACCAACGCCTGCCTGTCTGGGCTATCTGATGGAGCGTCCCTTAGAAATAAGAATAAGTCATTGGCTGGGAATGAAAAAAGCTTGCGTTTGACGCAGAAGCAGTTCGCATCATGAGGTCTTGCCGGTCAGCCCAACATTTCCCCGGGACCCCTTAAAAAAGGAGCTTGGTTTTAAGTTTGGTTTGATTGAACAGTACATTTTGTTGGCTGGGCTGGGACCCTCTCCTATTTAGCGCAAGAGTGGAACGAGGCAGCAAGTTCAAGGAATGACATTGCATCCAGGCACTTACAGCTCTTTGTGCCCTAATGCCATGACACAAAAACATAATTTGAAAAAAGTTAGCAGAGGATGGTTTCGATCCATCGACCTCTGGGTTATGGGACCAGCACGCTTCCGCTGCGCCACTCTGCTGGTTGGAGAACAACAGCTTTTCTGGGCTTTTACAGCCTACAAACAGACAACCCTAGACCCAGTTTCGAGTGAAGCGGGCAGTAGGCCTTACAAAGCCAAACAACCTGCAACCACGCACTCCCATCCCATGGCCTTTTGCAGACAGGCCTCATTTCTCTAGCTCACACCCTAACTGCCAACACCCCTTCCCCTTCTCTCGCTGTCTCTCTCTCTCTGTCTCTCTCTCTCATTCTCTCTCTCTCGCAAATAGATACTTTACTTCCCAGGTGCAACAAAACAAGCCTTCTCGAGCTGGCAGATATGGGAAGGAAGGAAGGAAGGGCCAGTTTGGAAACTCAACTCAATTACCATAAATCCCCTGCTAAGGGTTATGGGAGTGAGGAATGAAGGAACTTTGCTTCAGGGAAAGGGCTGCTGCTGCTTCAGCATGTGAGGAGCGCAGCCACACGTTTCACCTTCCTCAGTATGTTGGTTTACAGGATGAGAGAGATCCTGAAACCTCACTCTAATAGGCTGAGGTGCTGTGCTCGGTGGCCTGCTGGGACCTTTGCCCGTCAGGGCAAGGCGAATAGGCCTTTGTCAGGCCTTCGTCAGGGCTTTGTCGGGGAGGGGCCAGGAGCCCTGCTCGCTTCAATCCCCTCACCGATAGACAGTTGCAGAAACTAGGATGCAAGAACCTTTCCTGGATGGGGTTTTGATTTTCACGAAAAGTGTGTCAGCTTTGCTTTCAGCATGAGTCTGATTTCCAAAAAATGCATTTTGAACAATTTAAAGATTTGATCTGCGTTGGCCGGGAATCGAACCCGGGTCAACTGCTTGGAAGGCAGCTATGCTCACCACTATACCACCAACCCCTGCCTGTCTGGACTATCTGATGAAGCGCCCCTTAGAAATAAGAATAAGTCATTGGCTGGGAATGAAAAAAGCTTGCGTTTGACGCAGAAGCAGTTCGCATCATGAGGTCTTGCCGGTCAGCCCAACATTTCCCCGGGACCCCTTAAAAAAGGAGCTTGGTTTTAGGTTTGGTTTGATTGAACAGTACATTTTGTTGGTTGGGCTGGGACCCTCTCCTATTTAGCGCAAGAGTGGAACGAGGCAGCAAGTTCAAGGAATGACATTGCATCCAGGCACTTACAGCTCTTTGTGCCCTAATGCCATGACACAAAAACATAATTTGAAAAAACTTAGCAGAGGATGGTTTCGATCCATCGACCTCTGGGTTATGGGCCCAGCACGCTTCCGCTGCGCCACTCTGCTGGTTGGAGAACAAAATCTTTTCTGGGCTTTTACAGCCTACAAACCGACAACCCTAGACCCAGTTTCGAGTGAAGCGGGCAGTAGGCCTTACAAAGCCAAACAAACTGCAACCACGCACTCCCATCCCATGGCCTTTTGCAGACAGGCCTCATTTCTCTAGCTCACACCCTAACTGCCAACACCCCTTCCCCTTCTCTCTCTGTCTCTCTCTCTCTGTCTCTCTCTCTCATTCTCTCTCTCTCGCAAGTAGATACTTTACTTCCCAGGTGCAACAAAACAAGCCTTCTCGAGCTGGCAGATATGTGAAGGAAGGAAGGAAGGGCCAGTTTGGAAACTCAACTCAATTACCATAAATCCCCTGCTAAGGGTTATGGGGGGGAGGAATGAAGGAACTTTGCTTCAGGGAAAGGGCTGCTGCTGCTTCAGCATGTGAGGAGCGCAGCCACACGTTTCACCTTCCTCAGTATGTTGGTTTACAGGATGAGAGAGATCCTGAAACCTCACTCTAATAGGCTGAGGTGCTGTGCTCGGTGGCCTGCTGGGACCTTTGCCCGTCAGGGCAAGGCGAATAGGCCTTTGTCAGGCCTTCGTCAGGGCTTTGTCGGGGAGGGGCCAGGAGCCCTGCTCGCTTCAATCCCCTCACCGATAGACAGTTGCAGAAACTAGGATGCAAGAACCTTTCCTGGATGGGGTTTTGATTTTCGCGAAAAGTGTGTCAGCTTTGCTTTCAGCATGAGTCTGATTTCCCAAAAATGCATTTTGAACAATTTAAAGATTTGATCTGCGTTGGCCGGGAATCGAACCCGGGTCAACTGCTTGGAAGGCAGCTATGCTCACCACTATACCACCAACGCCTGCCTGTCTGGGCTATGTGATGGAGCGCCCCTCAGAAATAAGAATAAGTCATTGGCTGGGAATGAAAAAAGCTTGCGTTTGACCCAGAAGCAGTTCGCATCATGAGGTCTTGCCGGTCAGCCCAACATTTCCCCGGGACCCCTTAAAAAAGGAGCTTGGTTTTAAGTTTGGTTTGATTGAACAGTACATTTTGTTGGCTGGGCTGGGACCCTCTCCTATTTAGCGCAAGAGTGGAACGAGGCAGCAAGTTCAAGGAATGACATTGCATCCAGGCACTTACAGCTCTTTGTGCCCTAATGCCATGACACAAAAACATAATTTGAAAAAACTTAGCAGAGGATGGTTTCGATCCATCGACCTCTGGGTTATGGGCCCAGCACGCTTCCGCTGCCCCACTCTGCTGGTTGGAGAACAAGAGCTTTTCTGGGCTTTTACAGCCTACAAACCGACAACCCTAGACCCAGTTTCGAGTGAAGCGGGCAGTAGGCCTTACAAAGCCAAACAACCTGTAACCACGCACTCCCATCCCATGGCCTTTTGCAGACAGGCCTCATTTCTCTAGAATAAGAATAAGAATAAGAATAAGTCATTGGCTGGGAATGAAAAAAGCTTGCGTTTGACGCAGAAGCAGTTCGCATCATGAGGTCTTGCCGGTCAGCCCAACATTTCCCCGGGACCCCTTAAAAAAGGAGCTTGGTTTTAAGTTTGGTTTGATTGAACAGTACATTTTGTTGGCTGGGCTGGGACCCTCTCCTATTTAGCGCAAGAGTGGAACGAGGCAGCAAGTTCAAGGAATGACATTGCATTTTGTCGGGGAGGGGCCAGGAGCCCTGCTCGCTTCAATCCCCTCACCGATAGACAGTTGCAGAAACTAGGATGCAAGAACCTTTCCTGGATGGGGTTTTGATTTTCACGAAAAGTGTGTCAGCTTTGCTTTCAGCATGAGTCTGATTTCCAAAAAATGCATTTTGAACAATTTAAAGATTTGATCTGCGTTGAACCCGGGTCAACTGCTTGGAAGGCAGCTATGCTCACCACTATACCACCAACGCCTGCCTGTCTGGACTATCTGATGAAGCGCCCCTTAGAAATAAGAATAAGTCATTGGCTGGGAATGAAAAAAGCTTGCGTTTGACGCAGAAGCAGTTCGCATCATGAGGTCTTGCCGGTCAGCCCAACATTTCCCCGGGACCCCTTAAAAAAGGAGCTTGGTTTTAGGTTTGGTTTGATTGAACAGTACATTTTGTTGGTTGGGCTGGGACCCTCTCCTATTTAGCGCAAGAGTGGAACGAGGCAGCAAGTTCAAGGAATGACATTGCATCCAGGCACTTACAGCTCTTTGTGCCCTAATGCCATGACACAAAAACATAATTTGAAAAAACTTAGCAGAGGATGGTTTCGATCCATCGACCTCTGGGTTATGGGTCCAGCACGCTTCCGCTGCGCCACTCTGCTGGTTGGAGAACAAAATCTTTTCTGGGCTTTTACAGCCTACAAACCGACAACCCTAGACCCAGTTTCGAGTGAAGCGGGCAGTAGGCCTTACAAAGCCAAACAAACTGCAACCACGCACTCCCATCCCATGGCCTTTTGCAGACAGGCCTCATTTCTCTAGCTCACACCCTAACTGCCAACACCCCTTCCCCTTCTCTCTCTGTCTCTCTCTCTCTGTCTCTCTCTCTCATTCTCTCTCTCTCGCAAGTAGATACTTTACTTCCCAGGTGCAACAAAACAAGCCTTCTCGAGCTGGCAGATATGTGAAGGAAGGAAGGAAGGGCCAGTTTGGAAACTCAACTCAATTACCATAAATCCCCTGCTAAGGGTTATGGGGGGGAGGAATGAAGGAACTTTGCTTCAGGGAAAGGGCTGCTGCTGCTTCAGCATGTGAGGAGCGCAGCCACACGTTTCACCTTCCTCAGTATGTTGGTTTACAGGATGAGAGAGATCCTGAAACCTCACTCTAATAGGCTGAGGTGCTGTGCTCGGTGGCCTGCTGGGACCTTTGCCCGTCAGGGCAAGGCGAATAGGCCTTTGTCAGGCCTTCGTCAGGGCTTTGTCGGGGAGGGGCCAGGAGCCCTGCTCGCTTCAATCCCCTCACCGATAGACAGTTGCAGAAACTAGGATGCAAGAACCTTTCCTGGATGGGGTTTTGATTTTCGCGAAAAGTGTGTCAGCTTTGCTTTCAGCATGAGTCTGATTTCCCAAAAATGCATTTTGAACAATTTAAAGATTTGATCTGCGTTGGCCGGGAATCGAACCCGGGTCAACTGCTTGGAAGGCAGCTATGCTCACCACTATACCACCAACGCCTGCCTGTCTGGGCTATGTGATGGAGCGCCCCTCAGAAATAAGAATAAGTCATTGGCTGGGAATGAAAAAAGCTTGCGTTTGACCCAGAAGCAGTTCGCATCATGAGGTCTTGCCGGTCAGCCCAACATTTCCCCGGGACCCCTTAAAAAAGGAGCTTGGTTTTAAGTTTGGTTTGATTGAACAGTACATTTTGTTGGCTGGGCTGGGACCCTCTCCTATTTAGCGCAAGAGTGGAACGAGGCAGCAAGTTCAAGGAATGACATTGCATCCAGGCACTTACAGCTCTTTGTGCCCTAATGCCATGACACAAAAACATAATTTGAAAAAACTTAGCAGAGGATGGTTTCGATCCATCGACCTCTGGGTTATGGGCCCAGCACGCTTCCGCTGCGCCACTCTGCTGGTTGGAGAACAAGAGCTTTTCTGGGCTTTTACAGCCTACAAACCGACAACCCTAGACCCAGTTTCGAGTGAAGCGGGCAGTAGGCCTTACAAAGCCAAACAACCTGTAACCACGCACTCCCATCCCATGGCCTTTTGCAGACAGGCCTCATTTCTCTAGAATAAGAATAAGAATAAGAATAAGTCATTGGCTGGGAATGAAAAAAGCTTGCGTTTGACGCAGAAGCAGTTCGCATCATGAGGTCTTGCCGGTCAGCCCAACATTTCCCCGGGACCCCTTAAAAAAGGAGCTTGGTTTTAAGTTTGGTTTGATTGAACAGTACATTTTGTTGGCTGGGCTGGGACCCTCTCCTATTTAGCGCAAGAGTGGAACGAGGCAGCAAGTTCAAGGAATGACATTGCATTTTGTCGGGGAGGGGCCAGGAGCCCTGCTCGCTTCAATCCCCTCACCGATAGACAGTTGCAGAAACTAGGATGCAAGAACCTTTCCTGGATGGGGTTTTGATTTTCACGAAAAGTGTGTCAGCTTTGCTTTCAGCATGAGTCTGATTTCCAAAAAATGCATTTTGAACAATTTAAAGATTTGATCTGCGTTGGCCGGGAATCGAACCCGGGTCAACTGCTTGGAAGGCAGCTATGCTCACCACTATACCACCAACGCCTGCCTGTCTGGGCTATCTGATGGAGCGCCCCTTAGAAATAAGAATAAGTCATTGGCTGGGAATGAAAAAAGCTTGCGTTTGACGCAGAAGCAGTTCGCATCATGAGGTCTTGCCGGTCAGCCCAACATTTCCCCGGGACCCCTTAAAAAAGGAGCTTGGTTTTAAGTTTGGTTTGATTGAACAGTACATTTTGTTGGCTGGGCTGGGACCCTCTCCTATTTAGCGCAAGAGTGGAACGAGGCAGCAAGTTCAAGGAATGACATTGCATCCAGGCACTTACAGCTCTTTGTGCCCTAATGCCATGACACAAAAACATAATTTGAAAAAACTTAGCAGAGGATGGTTTCGATCCATCGACCGCTGGGTTATGGGCCCAGCACGCTTCCGCTGCGCCACTCTGCTGGTTGGAGAACAAGAGCTTTTCTGGGCTTTTACAGCCTACAAACAGACAACCCTAGACCCAGTTTCGAGTGAAGCGGGCAGTAGGCCTTACAAAGCCAAACAACCTGCAACTACGCACTCCCATCCCATGGCCTTTTGCAGACAGGCCTCATTTCTCTAGCTCACACCCTAACTGCCAACACCCCTTCCCCTTCTCTCGCTGTCTCTCTCTCTCTGTCTCTCTCTCTCATTCTCTCTCTCTCGCAAATAGATACTTTACTTCCCAGGTGCAACAAAACAAGCCTTCTCGAGCTGGCAGATATGGGAAGGAAGGAAGGAAGGGCCAGTTTGGAAACTCAACTCAATTACCATAAATCCCCTGCTAAGGGTTATGGGAGTGAGGAATGAAGGAACTTTGCTTCAGGGAAAGGGCTGCTGCTGCTTCAGCATGTGAGGAGCGCAGCCACACGTTTCACCTTCCTCAGTATGTTGGTTTACAGGATGAGAGAGATCCTGAAACCTCACTCTAATAGGCTGAGGTGCTGTGCTCGGTGGCCTGCTGGGACCTTTGCCCGTCAGGGCAAGGCGAATAGGCCTTTGTCAGGCCTTCGTCAGGGCTTTGTCGGGGAGGGGCCAGGAGCCCTGCTCGCTTCAATCCCCTCACCGATAGACAGTTGCAGAAACTAGGATGCAAGAACCTTTCCTGGATGGGGTTTTGATTTTCGCGAAAAGTGTGTCAGCTTTGCTTTCAGCATGAGTCTGATTTCCCAAAAATGCATTTTGAACAATTTAAAGATTTGATCTGCGTTGGCCGGGAATCGAACCCGGGTCAACTGCTTGGAAGGCAGCTATGCTCACCACTATACCACCAACGCCTGCCTGTCTGGGCTATCTGATGGAGCGCCCCTTAGAAATAAGAATAAGTCATTGGCTGGGAATGAAAAAAGCTTGCGTTTGACGCAGAAGCAGTTCGCATCATGAGGTCTTGCCGGTCAGCCCAACATTTCCCCGGGACCCCTTAAAAAAGGAGCTTGGTTTTAAGTTTGGTTTGATTGAACAGTACATTTTGTTGGCTGGGCTGGGACCCTCTCTTATTTAGCGCAAGAGTGGAACGAGGCAGCAAGTTCAAGGAATGACATTGCATCCAGGCACTTACAGCTCTTTGTGCCCTAATGCCATGACACAAAAACATAATTTGAAAAAAGTTAGCAGAGGATGGTTTCGATCCATCGACCTCTGGGTTATGGGCCCAGCACGCTTCCGCTGCGCCACTCTGCTGGTTGGAGTACAAGAGCTTTTCTGGGCTTTTACAGCCTACAAACCGACAACCATAGACCCAGTTTCGAGTGAAGCGGGCAGTAGGCCTTACAAAGCCAAACAACCTGCAACCACGCACTCCCATCCCATGGCCTTTTGCAGACAGGCCTCATTTCTCTAGCTCACACCCTAACTGCCAACACCCCTTCCCCTTCTCTCTCTGTCTCCCTCTCTCTGTCTCTCTCTCTCATTCTCTCTCTCTCTCGCAAATAGATACTTTACTTCCCAGGTGCAACAAAACAAGCCTTCTCGAGCTGGCAGATATGGGAAGGAAGGAAGGAAGGGCCAGTTTGGAAACTCAACTCAATTACCATAAATCCCCTGCTAAGGGTTATGGGAGGGAGGAATGAAGGAACTTTGCTTCAGGGAAAGGGCTGCTGCTGCTTCAGCATGTGAGGAGCGCAGCCACACGTTTCACCTTCCTCAGTATGTTGGTTTACAGGATGAGAGAGATCCTGAAACCTCACTCTAATAGGCTGAGGTGCTGTGCTCGGTGGCCTGCTGGGACCTTTGCCCGTCAGGGCAAGGCGAATAGGCCTTTGTCAGGCCTTCGTCAGGGCTTTGTCGGGGAAGGGCCAGGAGCCCTGCTTGCTTCAATCCCCTCACCGATAGACAGTTGCAGAAACTAGGATGCAAGAACCTTTCCTGGATGGGGTTTTGATTTTCACGAAAAGTGTGTCAGCTTTGCTTTCAGCATGAGTCTGATTTCCAAAAAATGCATTTTGAACAATTTAAAGATTGCGTTGGCCGGGAATCGAACCCGGGTCAACTGCTTGGAAGGCAGCTATGCTCACCACTATACCACCAACGCCTGCCTGTCTGGGCTATCTGATGGAGCGCCCCTTAGAAATAAGAATAAGTCATTGGCTGGGAATGAAAAAAGCTTGCGTTTGACGCAGAAGCAGTTCGCATCATGAGGTCTTGCCTGTCAGCCCAACATTTCCCCGGGACCCCTTAAAAAAGGAGCTTGGTTTAAGTTTGGTTTGATTGAACAGTACATTTTATTGGCTGGGCTGGGACCCTCTCCTATTTAGCGCAAGAGTGGAACGAGGCAGCAAGTTCAAGGAATGACATTGCATCCAGGCACTTACAGCTCTTTGTGCCCTAATGCCATGACACAAAAACATAATTTGAAAAAACTTAGCAGAGGATGGTTTCGATCCATCGACCTCTGGGTTATGGGCCCAGCACGCTTCCGCTGCACCACTCTGCTGGTTGGAGAACAAGAGCTTTTCTGGGCTTTTACAGCCTACAAACCGACAACCCTAGACCCAGTTTCGAGTGAAGCGGGCAGTAGGCCTTACAAAGCCAAACAACCTGCAACCACGCACTCCCATCCCATGGCCTTTTGCAGACAGGCCTCATTTCTCTAGCTCACACCCTAACTGCCAACACCCCTTCCCCTTCTCTCTCTGTCTCTCTCTCTCTGTCTCTCTCTCTCATTCTCTCTCTCTCGCAAATAGATACTTTACTTCCCAGGTGCAACAAAACAAGCCTTCTCGAGCTGGCAGATATGGGAAGGAAGGAAGGAAGGGCCAGTTTGGAAACTCAACTCAATTACCATAAATCCCCTGCTAAGGGTTATGGGAGGGAGGAATGAAGGAACTTTGCTTCAGGGAAAGGGCTGCTGCTGCTTCAGCATGTGAGGAGCACAGCCACACGTTTCACCTTCCTCAGTATGTTGGTTTACAGGATGAGAGAGATCCTGAAACCTCACTCTAATAGGCTGAGGTGCTGTGCTCGGTGGCCTGCTGGGACCTTTGCCCGTCAGGGCAAGGCGAATAGGCCTTTGTCAGGCCTTTGTCGGGGAGGGGCCAGGAGCCCTGCTCGCTTCAATCCCCTCACCGATAGACAGTTGCAGAAACTAGGATGCAAGAACCTTTCCTGGATGGGGTTTTGATTTTCACGAAAAGTGTGTCAGCTTTGCTTTCAGCATGAGTCTGATTTCCAAAAAATGCATTTTGAACAATTTAAAGATTTGATCTGCGTTGGCCGGGAATCGAACCCGGGTCAACTGCTTGGAAGGCAGCTATGCTCACCACTATACCACCAACGCCTGCCTGTCTGGGCTTTCTGATGGAGCGCCCCTTAGAAATAAGAATAAGTCATTGGCTGGGAATGAAAAAAGCTTGCGTTTGACGCAGAAGCAGTTCGCATCATGAGGTCTTGCCGGTCAGCCCAACATTTCCCCGGGACCCCTTAAAAAAGGAGCTTGGTTTTAAGTTTGGTTTGATTGAACAGTACATTTTGTTGGCTGGGCTGGGACCCTCTCTTATTTAGCGCAAGAGTGGAACGAGGCAGCAAGTTCAAGGAATGACATTGCATCCAGGCACTTACAGCTCTTTGTGCCCTAATGCCATGACACAAAAACATAATTTGAAAAAAGTTAGCAGAGGATGGTTTCGATCCATCGACCTCTGGGTTATGGGCCCAGCACGCTTCCGCTGCGCCACTCTGCTGGTTGGAGAACAAGAGCTTTTCTGGGCTTTTACAGCCTACAAACCGACAACCATAGACCCAGTTTCGAGTGAAGCGGGCAGTAGGCCTTACAAAGCCAAACAACCTGCAACCACGCACTCCCATCCCATGGCCTTTTGCAGACAGGCCTCATTTCTCTAGCTCACACCCTAACTGCCAACACCCCTTCCCCTTCTCTCTCTGTCTCCCTCTCTCTGTCTCTCTCTCTCATTCTCTCTCTCTCTCGCAAATAGATACTTTACTTCCCAGGTGCAACAAAACAAGCCTTCTCGAGCTGGCAGATATGGGAAGGAAGGAAGGAAGGGCCAGTTTGGAAACTCAACTCAATTACCATAAATCCCCTGCTAAGGGTTATGGGAGGGAGGAATGAAGGAACTTTGCTTCAGGGAAAGGGCTGCTGCTGCTTCAGCATGTGAGGAGCACAGCCACACGTTTCACCTTCCTCAGTATGTTGGTTTACAGGATGAGAGAGATCCTGAAACCTCACTCTAATAGGCTGAGGTGCTGTGCTCGGTGGCCTGCTGGGACCTTTGCCCGTCAGGGCAAGGCGAATAGGCCTTTGTCAGGCCTTCGTCAGGCCTTTGTCGGGGAAGGGCCAGGAGCCCTGCTTGCTTCAATCCCCTCACCGATAGACAGTTGCAGAAACTAGGATGCAAGAACCTTTCCTGGATGGGGTTTTGATTTTCACGAAAAGTGTGTCAGCTTTGCTTTCAGCATGAGTCTGATTTCCAAAAAATGCATTTTGAACAATTTAAAGATTTGATCTGCGTTTGCGGGGAATCGAACCCGCGACAACTGCTTGGAAGGCAGCTATGCTCACCACTATACCACCAACGCCTGCCTGTCTGGGCTATGTGATGGAGCGCCCCTTAGAAATAAGAATAAGTCATTGGCTGGGAATGAAAAAAGCTTGCGTTTGACGCAGAAGCAGTTCGCATCATGAGGTCTTGCCGGTCAGCCCAACATTTCCCCGGGACCCCTTAAAAAAGGAGCTTGGTTTTAAGTTTGGTTTGATTGAACAGTACATTTTGTTGGCTGGGCTGGGACCCTCTCCTATTTAGCGCAAGAGTGGAACGAGGCAGCAAGTTCAAGGAATGACATTGCATCCAGGCACTTACAGCTCTTTGTGCCCTAATGCCATGACACAAAAACATAATTTGAAAAAACTTAGCAGAGGATGTTTTGGATCCATCGACCTCTGGGTTATGGGCCCAGCACGCTTCCGCTGCGCCACTCTGCTGGTTGGAGAACAAGAGCTTTTCTGGGCTTTTACAGCCTACAAACCGACAACCCTAGACCCAGTTTCGAGTGAAGCGGGCAGTAGGCCTTACAAAGCCAAACAACCTGCAACCACGCACTCCCATCCCATGGCCTTTTGCAGACAGGCCTCATTTCTCTAGCTCACACCCTAACTGCCAACACCCCTTCCCCTTCTCTCTCTGTCTCTCTCTCTCTGTCTCTCTCTCTCATTCTCTCTCTCTCGCAAATAGATACTTTACTTCCCAGGTGCAACAAAACAAGCCTTCTCGAGCTGGCAGATATGGGAAGGAAGGAAGGAAGGGCCAGTTTGGAAACTCAACTCAATTACCATAAATCCCCTGCTAAGGGTTATGGGAGGGAGGAATGAAGGAACTTTGCTTCAGGGAAAGGGCTGCTGCTGCTTCAGCATGTGAGGAGCGCAGCCACACGTTTCACCTTCCTCAGTATGTTGGTTTACAGGATGAGAGAGATCCTGAAACCTCACTCTAATAGGCTGAGGTGCTGTGCTCGGTGGCCTGCTGGGACCTTTGCCCGTCAGGGCAAGGCGAATAGGCCTTTGTCAGGCCTTCGTCAGGGCTTTGTGGGGGAGGGGCCAGGAGCCCTGCTCGCTTCAATCCCCTCACCGATAGACAGTTGCAGAAACTAGGATGCAAGAACCTTTCCTGGATGGGGTTTTGATTTTCGCGAAAAGCGTGTCAGCTTTGCTTTCAGCATGAGTCTGATTTCCAAAAAATGCATTTTGAACAATTTAAAGATTTGATCTGTGTTGGCCGGGAATCGAACCCGGGTCAACTGCTTGGAGGGTCAACTGCTTGGAAGGCAGCTATGCTCACCACTATACCACCAACGCCTGCCTGTATGGACTATCTGATGAAGCGCCCCTTAGAAATAAGAATAAGTCATTGGCTGGGAATGAAAAAAGCTTGCGTTTGACGCAGAAGCAGTTCGCATCATGAGGTCTTGCCGGTCAGCCCAACATTTCCCCGGGACCCCTTAAAAATGGAGCTTGGTTTTAAGTTTGGTTTGATTGAACAGTACATTTTGTTGGTTGGGCTGGGACCCTCTCCTATTTAGCGCAAGAGTGGAACGAGGCAGCAAGTTCAAGGAATGACATTGCATCCAGGCACTTACAGCTCTTTGTGCCCTAATGCCATGACACAAAAACATAATTTGAAAAAACTTAGCAGAGGATGGTTTCGATACATCGACCTCTGGGTTATGGGCCCAGCACGCTTCCGCTGCGCCACTCTGCTTGTTGGAGAACAAGAGCTTTTCTGGGCTTTTACAGCCTACAAACCGACAACCCTAGACCCAGTTTCGAGTGAAGCGGGCAGTAGGCCTTACAAAGCCAAACAAACTGCAACCACGCACTCCCATCCCATGGCCTTTTGCAGACAGGCCTCATTTCTCTAGCTCACACCCTAACTGCCAACACCCCTTCCCCTTCTCTCTCTGTCTCTCTCTCTCTGTCTCTCTCTCTCATTCTCTCTCTCTCGCAAATAGATACTTTACTTCCCAGGTGCAACAAAACAAGCCTTCTCGAGCTGGCAGATATGTGAAGGAAGGAAGGAAGGGCCAGTTTGGAAACTCAACTCAATTACCATAAATCCCCTGCTAAGGGTTATGGGGGGGAGGAATGAAGGAACTTTGCTTCAGGGAAAGGGCTGCTGCTGCTTCAGCATGTGAGGAGCGCAGCCACACGTTTCACCTTCCTCAGTATGTTGGTTTACAGGATGAGAGAGATCCTGAAACCTCACTCTAATAGGCTGAGGTGCTGTGCTCGGTGGCCTGCTGGGACCTTTGCCCGTCAGGGCAAGGCGAATAGGCCTTTGTCAGGCCTTCGTCAGGGCTTTGTCGGGGAGGGGCCAGGAGCCCTGCTCGCTTCAATCCCCTCACCGATAGACAGTTGCAGAAACTAGGATGCAAGAACCTTTCCTGGATGGGGTTTTGATTTTCGCGAAAAGTGTGTCAGCTTTGCTTTCAGCATGAGTCTGATTTCCCAAAAATGCATTTTGAACAATTTAAAGATTTGATCTGCGTTGGCCGGGAATCGAACCCGGGTCAACTGCTTGGAAGGCAGCTATGCTCACCACTATACCACCAACGCCTGCCTGTCTGGGCTATGTGATGGAGCGCCCCTCAGAAATAAGAATAAGTCATTGGCTGGGAATGAAAAAAGCTTGCGTTTGACCAAGAAGCAGTTCGCATCATGAGGTCTTGCCGGTCAGCCCAACATTTCCCCGGGACCCCTTAAAAAAGGAGCTTGGTTTTAAGTTTGGTTTGATTGAACAGTACATTTTGTTGGCTGGGCTGGGACCCTCTCCTATTTAGCGCAAGAGTGGAACGAGGCAGCAAGTTCAAGGAATGACATTGCATCCAGGCACTTACAGCTCTTTGTGCCCTAATGCCATGACACAAAAACATAATTTGAAAAAACTTAGCAGAGGATGGTTTCGATCCATCGACCTCTGGGTTATGGGCCCAGCACGCTTCCGCTGCGCCACTCTGCTGGTTGGAGAACAAGAGCTTTTCTGGGCTTTTACAGCCTACAAACCGACAACCCTAGACCCAGTTTCGAGTGAAGCGGGCAGTAGGCCTTACAAAGCCAAACAACCTGTAACCACGCACTCCCATCCCATGGCCTTTTGCAGACAGGCCTCATTTCTCTAGAATAAGAATAAGAATAAGAATAAGTCATTGGCTGGGAATGAAAAAAGCTTGCGTTTGACGCAGAAGCAGTTCGCATCATGAGGTCTTGCCGGTCAGCCCAACATTTCCCCGGGACCCCTTAAAAAAGGAGCTTGGTTTTAAGTTTGGTTTGATTGAACAGTACATTTTGTTGGCTGGGCTGGGACCCTCTCCTATTTAGCGCAAGAGTGGAACGAGGCAGCAAGTTCAAGGAATGACATTGCATTTTGTCGGGGAGGGGCCAGGAGCCCTGCTCGCTTCAATCCCCTCACCGATAGACAGTTGCAGAAACTAGGATGCAAGAACCTTTCCTGGATGGGGTTTTGATTTTCACGAAAAGTGTGTCAGCTTTGCTTTCAGCATGAGTCTGATTTCCAAAAAATGCATTTTGAACAATTTAAAGATTTGATCTGCGTTGGCCGGGAATGGAACCCGGGTCAACTGCTTGGAAGGCAGCTATGCTCACCACTATACCACCAACGCCTGCCTGTCTGGACTATCTGATGAAGCGCCCCTTAGAAATAAGAATAAGTCATTGGCTGGGAATGAAAAAAGCTTGCGTTTGACGCAGAAGCAGTTCGCATCATGAGGTCTTGCCGGTCAGCCCAACATTTCCCCGGGACCCCTTAAAAAAGGAGCTTGGTTTTAGGTTTGGTTTGATTGAACAGTACATTTTGTTGGTTGGGCTGGGACCCTCTCCTATTTAGCGCAAGAGTGGAACGAGGCAGCAAGTTCAAGGAATGACATTGCATCCAGGCACTTACAGCTCTTTGTGCCCTAATGCCATGACACAAAAACATAATTTGAAAAAACTTAGCAGAGGATGGTTTCGATCCATCGACCTCTGGGTTATGGGCCCAGCATGCTTCCGCTGCGCCACTCTGCTGGTTGGAGAACAAAAGCTTTTCTGGGCTTTTACAGCCTACAAACCGACAACCCTAGACCCAGTTTCGAGTGAAGCGGGCAGTAGGCCTTACAAAGCCAAACAAACTGCAACCACGCACTCCCATCCCATGGCCTTTTGCAGACAGGCCTCATTTCTCTAGCTCACACCCTAACTGCCAACACCCCTTCCCCTTCTCTCTCTGTCTCTCTCTCTCTGTCTCTCTCTCTCATTCTCTCTCTCTCGCAAGTAGATACTTTACTTCCCAGGTGCAACAAAACAAGCCTTCTCGAGCTGGCAGATATGTGAAGGAAGGAAGGAAGGGCCAGTTTGGAAACTCAACTCAATTACCATAAATCCCCTGCTAAGGGTTATGGGGGGGAGGAATGAAGGAACTTTGCTTCAGGGAAAGGGCTGCTGCTGCTTCAGCATGTGAGGAGCGCAGCCACACGTTTCACCTTCCTCAGTATGTTGGTTTACAGGATGAGAGAGATCCTGAAACCTCACTCTAATAGGCTGAGGTGCTGTGCTCGGTGGCCTGCTGGGACCTTTGCCCGTCAGGGCAAGGCGAATAGGCCTTTGTCAGGCCTTCGTCAGGGCTTTGTCGGGGAGGGGCCAGGAGCCCTGCTCGCTTCAATCCCCTCACCGATAGACAGTTGCAGAAACTAGGATGCAAGAACCTTTCCTGGATGGGGTTTTGATTTTCGCGAAAAGTGTGTCAGCTTTGCTTTCAGCATGAGTCTGATTTCCAAAAAATGCATTTTGAACAATTTAAAGATTTGATCTGCGTTGGCCGGGAATGGAACCCGGGTCAACTGCTTGGAAGGCAGCTATGCTCACCACTATACCACCAACGCCTGCCTGTCTGGGCTATCTGATGGAGCGCCCCTTAGAAATAAGAATAAGTCATTGGCTGGGAATGAAAAAAGCTTGCGTTTGACGCAGAAGCAGTTCGCATCATGAGGTCTTGCCGGTCAGCCCAACATTTCCCCGGGACCCCTTAAAAAAGGAGCTTGGTTTTAAGTTTGGTTTGATTGAACAGTACATTTTGTTGGCTGGGCTGGGACCCTCTCTTATTTAGCGCAAGAGTGGAACGAGGCAGCAAGTTCAAGGAATGACATTGCATCCAGGCACTTACAGCTCTTTGTGCCCTAATGCCATGACACAAAAACATAATTTGAAAAAAGTTAGCAGAGGATGGTTTCGATCCATCGACCTCTGGGTTATGGGCCCAGCACGCTTCCGCTGCGCCACTCTGCTGGTTGGAGAACAAGAGCTTTTCTGGGCTTTTACAGCCTACAAACCGACAACCATAGACCCAGTTTCGAGTGAAGCGGGCAGTAGGCCTTACAAAGCCAAACAACCTGCAACCACGCACTCCCATCCCATGGCCTTTTGCAGACAGGCCTCATTTCTCTAGCTCACACCCTAACTGCCAACACCCCTTCCCCTTCTCTCTCTGTCTCCCTCTCTCTGTCTCTCTCTCTCATTCTCTCTCTCTCTCGCAAATAGATACTTTACTTCCCAGGTGCAACAAAACAAGCCTTCTCGAGCTGGCAGATATGGGAAGGAAGGAAGGAAGGGCCAGTTTGGAAACTCAACTCAATTACCATAAATCCCCTGCTAAGGGTTATGGGAGGGAGGAATGAAGGAACTTTGCTTCAGGGAAAGGGCTGCTGCTGCTTCAGCATGTGAGGAGCACAGCCACACGTTTCACCTTCCTCAGTATGTTGGTTTACAGGATGAGAGAGATCCTGAAACCTCACTCTAATAGGCTGAGGTGCTGTGCTCGGTGGCCTGCTGGGACCTTTGCCCGTCAGGGCAAGGCGAATAGGCCTTTGTCAGGCCTTCGTCAGGCCTTTGTCGGGGAAGGGCCAGGAGCCCTGCTTGCTTCAATCCCCTCACCGATAGACAGTTGCAGAAACTAGGATGCAAGAACCTTTCCTGGATGGGGTTATGATTTTCACGAAAAGTGTGTCAGCTTTGCTTTCAGCATGAGTCTGATTTCCAAAAAATGCATTTTGAACAATTTAAAGATTTGATCTGCGTTGGCCAGGAATCGAACCCGGGTCAACTGCTTGGAAGGCAGCTATGCTCACCACTATACCACCAACGCCTGCCTGTCTGGGCTATCTGATGGAGTGCCCCTTAGAAATAAGAATAAGTCATTGGCTGGGAATGAAAAAAGCTTGCGTTTGACGCAGAAGCAGTTCGCATCATGAGGTCTTGCCGGTCAGCCCAACATTTCCCAGGGACCCCTTAAAAAAGGAGCTTGGTTTTAAGTTTGGTTTGATTGAACAGTACATTTTGTTGGCTGGGCTGGGACCCTCTCCTATTTAGCGCAAGAGTGGAACGAGGCAGCAAGTTCAAGGAATGACATTGCATCCAGGCACTTACAGCTCTTTGTGCCCTAATGCCATGACACAAAAACATAATTTGAAAAAACTTAGCAGAGGATGGTTTCGATCCATCGACCTCTGGGTTATGGTCCCAGCACGCTTCCGCTGCGCCACTCTGCTGTTTGGAGAACAAAAGCTTTTCTGGGCTTTTACAGCCTACAAACCGACAACCCTAGACCCAGTTTCGAGTGAAGCGGGCAGTAGGCCTTACAAAGCCAAACAACCTGCAACCACGCACTCCCATCCCATGGCCTTTTGCAGACAGGCCTCATTTCTCTAGCTCACACCCTAACTGCCAACACCCCTTCCCCTTCTCTCTCTGTCTCTCTCTCTCTGTCTCTCTCTCTCATTCTCTCTCTCTCGCAAATAGATACTTTACTTCCCAGGTGCAACAAAACAAGCCTTCTCGAGCTGGCAGATATGGGAAGGAAGGAAGGAAGGGCCAGTTTGGAAACTCAACTCAATTACCATAAATCCCCTGCTAAGGGTTATGGGAGGGAGGAATGAAGGAACTTTGCTTCAGGGAAAGGGCTGCTGCTGCTTCAGCATGTGAGGAGCGCAGCCACACGTTTCACCTTCCTCAGTATGTTGGTTTACAGGATGAGAGAGATCCTGAAACCTCACTCTAATAGGCTGAGGTGCTGTGCTTGGTGGCCTGCTGGGACCTTTGCCCGTCAGGGCAAGGCGAATAGGCCTTTGTCAGGCCTTCGTCAGGGCTTTGTCGGGGAGGGGCCAGGAGCCCTGCTCGCTTCAATCCCCTCACCGATAGACAGTTGCGGAAACTAGGATGCAAGAACCTTTCCTGGATGGGGTTTTGATTTTCGCGAAAAAAGTGTGTCAGCTTTGCTTTCAGCATGAGTCTGAATTCCCAAAAATGCATTTCGAACAATTTAAAGATTTGATCTGCGTTTGCGGGGAATCGAACCCGCGACAACTGCTTGGAAGGCAGCTATGCTCACCACTATACCACCAACGCCTGCCTGTCTGGGCTATGTGATGGAGCGCCCCTTAGAAATAAGAATAAGTCATTGGCTGGGAATGAAAAAAGCTTGCGTTTGACGCAGAAGCAGTTCGCATCATGAGGTCTTGCCGGTCAGCCCAACATTTCCCCGGGACCCCTTAAAAAAGGAGCTTGGTTTTAAGTTTGGTTTGATTGAACAGTACATTTTGTTGGCTGGGCTGGGACCCTCTCCTATTTAGCGCAAGAGTGGAACGAGGCAGCAAGTTCAAGGAATGACATTGCATCCAGGCACTTACAGCTCTTTGTGCCCTAATGCCATGACACAAAAACATAATTTGAAAAAACTTAGCAGAAGATGGTTTGGATCCATCGACCTCTGGGTTATGGGCCCAGCACGCTTCCGCTGCGCCACTCTGCTGGTTGGAGAACAAGAGCTTTTCTGGGCTTTTACAGCCTACAAACCGACAACCCTAGACCCAGTTTCGAGTGAAGCGGGCAGTAGGCCTTACAAAGCCAAACAACCTGCAACCACGCACTCCCATCCCATGGCCTTTTGCAGACAGGCCTCATTTCTCTAGCTCACACCCTAACTGCCAACACCCCTTCCCCTTCTCTCTCTGTCTCTCTCTCTCTGTCTCTCTCTCTCATTCTCTCTCTCTCGCAAATAGATACTTTACTTCCCAGGTGCAACAAAACAAGCCTTCTCGAGCTGGCAGATATGGGAAGGAAGGAAGGAAGGGCCAGTTTGGAAACTCAACTCAATTACCATAAATCCCCTGCTAAGGGTTATGGGAGGGAGGAATGAAGGAACTTTGCTTCAGGGAAAGGGCTGCTGCTGCTTCAGCATGTGAGGAGCGCAGCCACACGTTTCACCTTCCTCAGTATGTTGGTTTACAGGATGAGAGAGATCCTGAAACCTCACTCTAATAGGCTGAGGTGCTGTGCTCGGTGGCCTGCTGGGACCTTTGCCCGTCAGGGCAAGGCGAATAGGCCTTTGTCAGGCCTTCGTCAGGGCTTTGTCGGGGAGGGGCCAGGAGCCCTGCTCGCTTCAATCCCCTCACCGATAGACAGTTGCAGAAACTAGGATGCAAGAACCTTTCCTGGATGGGGTTTTGATTTTCGCGAAAAGCGTGTCAGCTTTGCTTTCAGCATGAGTCTGATTTCCAAAAAATGCATTTTGAACAATTTAAAGATTTGATCTGTGTTGGCCGGGAATCGAACCCTGGTCAACTGCTTGGAGGGTCAACTGCTTGGAAGGCAGCTATGCTCACCACTATACCACCAACGCCTGCCTGTATGGACTATCTGATGAAGCGCCCCTTAGAAACAAGAATAAGTCATTGGCTGGGAATGAAAAAAGCTTGCGTTTGACGCAGAAGCAGTTCGCATCATGAGGTCTTGCCGGTCAGCCCAACATTTCCCCGGGACCCCTTAAAAAAGGAGCTTGGTTTTAGGTTTGGTTTGATTGAACAGTACATTTTGTTGGTTGGGCTGGGACCCTCTCCTATTTAGCGCAAGAGTGGAACGAGGCAGCAAGTTCAAGGAATGACATTGCATCCAGGCACTTACAGCTCTTTGTGCCCTAATGCCATGACACAAAAACATAATTTGAAAAAACTTAGCAGAGGATGGTTTCGATCCATCGACCTCTGGGTTATGGGCCCAGCATGCTTCCGCTGCGCCACTCTGCTGGTTGGAGAACAAAAGCTTTTCTGGGCTTTTACAGCCTACAAACCGACAACCCTAGACCCAGTTTCGAGTGAAGCGGGCAGTAGGCCTTACAAAGCCAAACAAACTGCAACCACGCACTCCCATCCCATGGCCTTTTGCAGACAGGCCTCATTTCTCTAGCTCACACCCTAACTGCCAACACCCCTTCCCCTTCTCTCTCTGTCTCTCTCTCTCTGTCTCTCTCTCTCATTCTCTCTCTCTCGCAAGTAGATACTTTACTTCCCAGGTGCAACAAAACAAGCCTTCTCGAGCTGGCAGATATGTGAAGGAAGGAAGGAAGGGCCAGTTTGGAAACTCAACTCAATTACCATAAATCCCCTGCTAAGGGTTATGGGGGGGAGGAATGAAGGAACTTTGCTTCAGGGAAAGGGCTGCTGCTGCTTCAGCATGTGAGGAGCGCAGCCACACGTTTCACCTTCCTCAGTATGTTGGTTTACAGGATGAGAGAGATCCTGAAACCTCACTCTAATAGGCTGAGGTGCTGTGCTCGGTGGCCTGCTGGGACCTTTGCCCGTCAGGGCAAGGCGAATAGGCCTTTGTCAGGCCTTCGTCAGGGCTTTGTCGGGGAGGGGCCAGGAGCCCTGCTCGCTTCAATCCCCTCACCGATAGACAGTTGCAGAAACTAGGATGCAAGAACCTTTCCTGGATGGGGTTTTGATTTTCGCGAAAAGTGTGTCAGCTTTGCTTTCAGCATGAGTCTGATTTCCCAAAAATGCATTTTGAACAATTTAAAGATTTGATCTACGTTGGCCGGGAATCGAACCCGGGTCAACTGCTTGGAAGGCAGCTATGCTCACCACTATACCACCAACGCCTGCCTGTCTGGGCTATGTGATGGAGCGCCCCTCAGAAATAAGAATAAGTCATTGGCTGGGAATGAAAAAAGCTTGCGTTTGACCCAGAAGCAGTTCGCATCATGAGGTCTTGCCGGTCAGCCCAACATTTCCCCGGGACCCCTTAAAAAAGGAGCTTGGTTTTAAGTTTGGTTTGATTGAACAGTACATTTTGTTGGCTGGGCTGGGACCCTCTCCTATTTAGCGCAAGAGTGGAACGAGGCAGCAAGTTCAAGGAATGACATTGCATCCAGGCACTTACAGCTCTTTGTGCCCTAATGCCATGACACAAAAACATAATTTGAAAAAAGTTAGCAGAGGATGGTTTCGATCCATCGACCTCTGGGTTATGGGCCCTGCACGCTTCCGCTGCGCCACTCTGCTGGTTGGAGAACAAGAGCTTTTCTGGGCTTTTACAGCCTACAAACCGACAACCCTAGACCCAGTTTCGAGTGAAGCGGGCAGTAGGCCTTACAAAGCCAAACAACCTGTAACCACGCACTCCCATCCCATGGCCTTTTGCAGACAGGCCTCATTTCTCTAGAATAAGAATAAGAATAAGAATAAGTCATTGGCTGGGAATGAAAAAAGCTTGCGTTTGACGCAGAAGCAGTTCGCATCATGAGGTCTTGCCGGTCAGCCCAACATTTCCCCGGGACCCCTTAAAAAAGGAGCTTGGTTTTAAGTTTGGTTTGATTGAACAGTACATTTTGTTGGCTGGGCTGGGACCCTCTCCTATTTAGCGCAAGAGTGGAACGAGGCAGCAAGTTCAAGGAATGACATTGCATTTTGTCGGGGAGGGGCCAGGAGCCCTGCTCGCTTCAATCCCCTCACCGATAGACAGTTGCAGAAACTAGGATGCAAGAACCTTTCCTGGATGGGGTTTTGATTTTCACGAAAAGTGTGTCAGCTTTGCTTTCAGCATGAGTCTGATTTCCAAAAAATGCATTTTGAACAATTTAAAGATTTGATCTGCGTTGGCCGGGAATCAAACCCGGGTCAACTGCTTGGAAGGCAGCTATGCTCACCACTATACCACCAACGCCTGCCTGTCTGGGCTATCTGATGGAGCGCCCCTTAGAAATAAGAATAAGTCATTGGCTGGGAATGAAAAAAGCTTGCGTTTGACGCAGAAGCAGTTCGCATCATGAGGTCTTGCCGGTCAGCCCAACATTTCCCCGGGACCCCTTAAAAAAGGAGCTTGGTTTTAAGTTTGGTTTGATTGAACAGTACATTTTGTTGGCTGGGCTGGGACCCTCTCCTATTTAGCGCAAGAGTGGAACGAGGCAGCAAGTTCAAGGAATGACATTGCATCCAGGCACTTACAGCTCTTTGTGCCCTAATGCCATGACACAAAAACATAATTTGAAAAAACTTAGCAGAGGATGGTTTCGATCCATCGACCGCTGGGTTATGGGCCCAGCACGCTTCCGCTGCGCCACTCTGCTGGTTGGAGAACAAGAGATTTTCTGGGCTTTTACAGCCTACAAACCGACAACCCTAGACCCAGTTTCGAGTGAAGCGGGCAGTAGGCCTTACAAAGCCAAACAACCTGCAACCACGCACTCCCATCCCATGGCCTTTTGCAGACAGGCCTCATTTCTCTAGCTCACACCCTAACTGCCAACACCCCTTCCCCTTCTCTCTCTGTCTCTCTCTCTCTGTCTCTCTCTCTCATTCTCTCTCTCTCGCAAATAGATACTTTACTTCCCAGGTGCAACAAAACAAGCCTTCTCGAGCTGGCAGATATGGGAAGGAAGGAAGGAAGGGCCAGTTTAGAAACTCAACTCAATTACCATAAATCCCCTGCTAAGGGTTATGGGAGTGAGGAATGAAGGAACTTTGCTTCAGGGAAAGGGCTGCTGCTGCTTCAGCATGTGAGGAGCGCAGCCACACGTTTCACCTTCCTCAGTATGTTGGTTTACAGGATGAGAGAGATCCTGAAACCTCACTCTAATAGGCTGAGGTGCTGTGCTCGGTGGCCTGCTGGGACCTTTGCCCGTCAGGGCAAGGCGAATAGGCCTTTGTCAGGCCTTCGTCAGGGCTTTGTCGGGGAGGGGCCAGGAGCCCTGCTCGCTTCAATCCCCTCACCGATAGACAGTTGCAGAAACTAGGATGCAAGAACCTTTCCTGGATGGGGTTTTGATTTTCACGAAAAGTGTGTCAGCTTTGCTTTCAGCATGAGTCTGATTTCCAAAAAATGCATTTTGAACAATTTAAAGATTTGATCTGCTTGGAAGGCAGCTATGCTCACCACTATACCACCAACGCCTGCCTGTCTGGGCTATCTGATGGAGCGTCCCTTAGAAATAAGAATAAGTCATTGGCTGGGAATGAAAAAAGCTTGCGTTTGACGCAGAAGCAGTTCGCATCATGAGGTCTTGCCGGTCAGCCCAACATTTCCCCGGGACTCCTTAAAAAAGGAGCTTGGTTTTAAGTTTGGTTTGATTGAACAGTACATTTTGTTGGCTGGGCTGGGACCCTCTCCTATTTAGCGCAAGAGTGGAACGAGGCAGCAAGTTCAAGGAATGACATTGCATCCAGGCACTTACAGCTCTTTGTGCCCTAATGCCATGACACAAAAACATAATTTGAAAAAACTTAGCAGAGGATGGTTTGGATCCATCGACCTCTGGGTTATGGGCCCAGCACGCTTCCGCTGCGCCACTCTGCTGGTTGGAGAACAAGAGCTTTTCTGGGCTTTTACAGCCTACAAACCGACAACCCTAGACCCAGTTTCGAGTGAAGCGGGCAGTAGGCCTTACAAAGCCAAACAACCTGCAACCACGCACTCCCATCCCATGGCCTTTTGCAGACAGGCCTCATTTCTCTAGCTCACACCCTAACTGCCAACACCCCTTCCCCTTCTCTCTCTGTCTCTCTCTCTCTGTCTCTCTCTCTCATTCTCTCTCTCTCGCAAATAGATACTTTACTTCCCAGGTGCAACAAAACAAGCCTTCTCGAGCTGGCAGATATGGGAAGGAAGGAAGGAAGGGCCAGTTTGGAAACTCAACTCAATTACCATAAATCCCCTGCTAAGGGTTATGGGAGGGAGGAATGAAGGAACTTTGCTTCAGGGAAAGGGCTGCTGCTGCTTCAGCATGTGAGGAGCGCAGCCACACGTTTCACCTTCCTCAGTATGTTGGTTTACAGGATGAGAGAGATCCTGAAACCTCACTCTAATAGGCTGAGGTGCTGTGCTCGGTGGCCTGCTGGGACCTTTGCCCGTCAGGGCAAGGCGAATAGGCCTTTGTCAGGCCTTCGTCAGGGCTTTGTCGGGGAGGGGCCAGGAGCCCTGCTCGCTTCAATCCCCTCACCGATAGACAGTTGCAGAAACTAGGATGCAAGAACCTTTCCTGGATGGGGTTTTGATTTTCGCGAAAAGCGTGTCAGCTTTGCTTTCAGCATGAGTCTGATTTCCAAAAAATGCATTTTGAACAATTTAAAGATTTGATCTGTGTTGGCCGAGAATCGAACCCGGGTCAACTGCTTGGAGGGTCAACTGCTTGGAAGGCAGCTATGCTCACCACTATACCACCAACGCCTGCCTGTATGGACTATCTGATGAAGCGCCCCTTAGAAATAAGAATAAGTCATTGGCTGGGAATGAAAAAAGCTTGCGTTTGACGCAGAAGCAGTTCGCATCATGAGGTCTTGCCGGTCAGCCCAACATTTCCCCGGGACCCCTTAAAAATGGAGCTTGGTTTTAAGTTTGGTTTGATTGAACAGTACATTTTGTTGGTTGGGCTGGGACCCTCTCCTATTTAGCGCAAGAGTGGAACGAGGCAGCAAGTTCAAGGAATGACATTGCATCCAGGCACTTACAGCTCTTTGTGCCCTAATGCCATGACACAAAAACATAATTTGAAAAAACTTAGCAGAGGATGGTTTCGATCCATCGACCTCTGGGTTATGGGCCCAGCACGCTTCCGCTGCGCCACTCTGCTTGTTGGAGAACAAGAGCTTTTCTGGGCTTTTACAGCCTACAAACCGACAACCCTAGACCCAGTTTCGAGTGAAGCGGGCAGTAGGCCTTACAAAGCCAAACAAACTGCAACCACGCACTCCCATCCCATGGCCTTTTGCAGACAGGCCTCATTTCTCTAGCTCACACCCTAACTGCCAACACCCCTTCCCCTTCTCTCTCTGTCTCTCTCTCTCTGTCTCTCTCTCTCATTCTCTCTCTCTCGCAAATAGATACTTTACTTCCCAGGTGCAACAAAACAAGCCTTCTCGAGCTGGCAGATATGTGAAGGAAGGAAGGAAGGGCCAGTTTGGAAACTCAACTCAATTACCATAAATCCCCTGCTAAGGGTTATGGGGGGGAGGAATGAAGGAACTTTGCTTCAGGGAAAGGGCTGCTGCTGCTTCAGCATGTGAGGAGCGCAGCCACACGTTTCACCTTCCTCAGTATGTTGGTTTACAGGATGAGAGAGATCCTGAAACCTCACTCTAATAGGCTGAGGTGCTGTGCTCGGTGGCCTGCTGGGACCTTTGCCCGTCAGGGCAAGGCGAATAGGCCTTTGTCAGGCCTTCGTCAGGGCTTTGTCGGGGAGGGGCCAGGAGCCCTGCTCGCTTCAATCCCCTCACCGATAGACAGTTGCAGAAACTAGGATGCAAGAACCTTTCCTGGATGGGGTTTTGATTTTCGCGAAAAGTGTGTCAGCTTTGCTTTCAGCATGAGTCTGATTTCCCAAAAATGCATTTTGAACAATTTAAAGATTTGATCTGCGTTGGCCGGGAATCGAACCCGGGTCAACTGCTTGGAAGGCAGCTATGCTCACCACTATACCACCAACGCCTGCCTGTCTGGGCTATGTGATGGAGCGCCCCTCAGAAATAAGAATAAGTCATTGGCTGGGAATGAAAAAAGCTTGCGTTTGACCAAGAAGCAGTTCGCATCATGAGGTCTTGCCGGTCAGCCCAACATTTCCCCGGGACCCCTTAAAAAAGGAGCTTGGTTTTAAGTTTGGTTTGATTGAACAGTACATTTTGTTGGCTGGGCTGGGACCCTCTCCTATTTAGCGCAAGAGTGGAACGAGGCAGCAAGTTCAAGGAATGACATTGCATCCAGGCACTTACAGCTCTTTGTGCCCTAATGCCATGACACAAAAACATAATTTGAAAAAACTTAGCAGAGGATGGTTTCGATCCATCGACCTCTGGGTTATGGGCCAAGCACGCTTCCGCTGCGCCACTCTGCTGGTTGGAGAACAAGAGCTTTTCTGGGCTTTTACAGCCTACAAACCGACAACCCTAGACCCAGTTTCGAGTGAAGCGGGCAGTAGGCCTTACAAAGCCAAACAACCTGTAACCACGCACTCCCATCCCATGGCCTTTTGCAGACAGGCCTCATTTCTCTAGAATAAGAATAAGAATAAGAATAAGTCATTGGCTGGGAATGAAAAAAGCTTGCGTTTGACGCAGAAGCAGTTCGCATCATGAGGTCTTGCCGGTCAGCCCAACATTTCCCCGGGACCCCTTAAAAAAGGAGCTTGGTTTTAAGTTTGGTTTGATTGAACAGTACATTTTGTTGGCTGGGCTGGGACCCTCTCCTATTTAGCGCAAGAGTGGAACGAGGCAGCAAGTTCAAGGAATGACATTGCATTTTGTCGGGGAGGGGCCAGGAGCCCTGCTCGCTTCAATCCCCTCACCGATAGACAGTTGCAGAAACTAGGATGCAAGAACCTTTCCTGGATGGGGTTTTGATTTTCACGAAAAGTGTGTCAGCTTTGCTTTCAGCATGAGTCTGATTTCCAAAAAATGCATTTTGAACAATTTAAAGATTTGATCTGCGTTGGCCGGGAATGGAACCCGGGTCAACTGCTTGGAAGGCAGCTATGCTCACCACTATACCACCAACGCCTGCCTGTCTGGACTATCTGATGAAGCGCCCCTTAGAAATAAGAATAAGTCATTGGCTGGGAATGAAAAAAGCTTGCGTTTGACGCAGAAGCAGTTCGCATCATGAGGTCTTGCCGGTCAGCCCAACATTTCCCCGGGACCCCTTAAAAAAGGAGCTTGGTTTTAGGTTTGGTTTGATTGAACAGTACATTTTGTTGGTTGGGCTGGGACCCTCTCCTATTTAGCGCAAGAGTGGAACGAGGCAGCAAGTTCAAGGAATGACATTGCATCCAGGCACTTACAGCTCTTTGTGCCCTAATGCCATGACACAAAAACATAATTTGAAAAAACTTAGCAGAGGATGGTTTCGATCCATCGACCTCTGGGTTATGGGCCCAGCATGCTTCCGCTGCGCCACTCTGCTGGTTGGAGAACAAAAGCTTTTCTGGGCTTTTACAGCCTACAAACCGACAACCCTAGACCCAGTTTCGAGTGAAGCGGGCAGTAGGCCTTACAAAGCCAAACAAACTGCAACCACGCACTCCCATCCCATGGCCTTTTGCAGACAGGCCTCATTTCTCTAGCTCACACCCTAACTGCCAACACCCCTTCCCCTTCTCTCTCTGTCTCTCTCTCTCTGTCTCTCTCTCTCATTCTCTCTCTCTCGCAAGTAGATACTTTACTTCCCAGGTGCAACAAAACAAGCCTTCTCGAGCTGGCAGATATGTGAAGGAAGGAAGGAAGGGCCAGTTTGGAAACTCAACTCAATTACCATAAATCCCCTGCTAAGGGTTATGGGGGGGAGGAATGAAGGAACTTTGCTTCAGGGAAAGGGCTGCTGCTGCTTCAGCATGTGAGGAGCGCAGCCACACGTTTCACCTTCCTCAGTATGTTGGTTTACAGGATGAGAGAGATCCTGAAACCTCACTCTAATAGGCTGAGGTGCTGTGCTCGGTGGCCTGCTGGGACCTTTGCCCGTCAGGGCAAGGCGAATAGGCCTTTGTCAGGCCTTCGTCAGGGCTTTGTCGGGGAGGGGCCAGGAGCCCTGCTCGCTTCAATCCCCTCACCGATAGACAGTTGCAGAAACTAGGATGCAAGAACCTTTCCTGGATGGGGTTTTGATTTTCGCGAAAAGTGTGTCAGCTTTGCTTTCAGCATGAGTCTGATTTCCCAAAAATGCATTTTGAACAATTTAAAGATTTGATCTGCGTTGGCCGGGAATCGAACCCGGGTCAACTGCTTGGAAGGCAGCTATGCTCACCACTATACCACCAACGCCTGCCTGTCTGGGCTATGTGATGGAGCGCCCCTCAGAAATAAGAATAAGTCATTGGCTGGGAATGAAAAAAGCTTGCGTTTGACCCAGAAGCAGTTCGCATCATGAGGTCTTGCCGGTCAGCCCAACATTTCCCCGGGACCCCTTAAAAAAGGAGCTTGGTTTTAGGTTTGGTTTGATTGAACAGTACATTTTGTTGGTTGGGCTGGGACCCTCTCCTATTTAGCGCAAGAGTGGAACGAGGCAGCAAGTTCAAGGAATGACATTGCATCCAGGCACTTACAGCTCTTTGTGCCCTAATGCCATGACACAAAAACATAATTTGAAAAAACTTAGCAGAGGATGGTTTCGATCCATCGACCTCTGGGTTATGGGCCCAGCATGCTTCCGCTGCGCCACTCTGCTGGTTGGAGAACAAAAGCTTTTCTGGGCTTTTACAGCCTACAAACCGACAACCCTAGACCCAGTTTCGAGTGAAGCGGGCAGTAGGCCTTACAAAGCCAAACAAACTGCAACCACGCACTCCCATCCCATGACCTTTTGCAGACAGGCCTCATTTCTCTAGCTCACACCCTAACTGCCAACACCCCTTCCCCTTCTCTCTCTGTCTCTCTCTCTCTGTCTCTCTCTCTCATTCTCTCTCTCTCGCAAGTAGATACTTTACTTCCCAGGTGCAACAAAACAAGCCTTCTCGAGCTGGCAGATATGTGAAGGAAGGAAGGAAGGGCCAGTTTGGAAACTCAACTCAATTACCATAAATCCCCTGCTAAGGGTTATGGGGGGGAGGAATGAAGGAACTTTGCTTCAGGGAAAGGGCTGCTGCTGCTTCAGCATGTGAGGAGCGCAGCCACACGTTTCACCTTCCTCAGTATGTTGGTTTACAGGATGAGAGAGATCCTGAAACCTCACTCTAATAGGCTGAGGTGCTGTGCTCGGTGGCCTGCTGGGACCTTTGCCCGTCAGGGCAAGGCGAATAGGCCTTTGTCAGGCCTTCGTCAGGGCTTTGTCGGGGAGGGGCCAGGAGCCCTGCTCGCTTCAATCCCCTCACCGATAGACAGTTGCAGAAACTAGGATGCAAGAACCTTTCCTGGATGGGGTTTTGATTTTCGCGAAAAGTGTGTCAGCTTTGCTTTCAGCATGAGTCTGATTTCCCAAAAATGCATTTTGAACAATTTAAAGATTTGATCTGCGTTGGCCGGGAATCGAACCCGGGTCAACTGCTTGGAAGGCAGCTATGCTCACCACTATACCACCAACGCCTGCCTGTCTGGGCTATGTGATGGAGCGCCCCTCAGAAATAAGAATAAGTCATTGGCTGGGAATGAAAAAAGCTTGCGTTTGACCCAGAAGCAGTTCGCATCATGAGGTCTTGCCGGTCAGCCCAACATTTCCCCGGGACCCCTTAAAAAAGGAGCTTGGTTTTAAGTTTGGTTTGATTGAACAGTACATTTTGTTGGCTGGGCTGGGACCCTCTCCTATTTAGCGCAAGAGTGGAACGAGGCAGCAAGTTCAAGGAATGACATTGCATCCAGGCACTTACAGCTCTTTGTGCCCTAATGCCATGACACAAAAACATAATTTGAAAAAACTTAGCAGAGGATGGTTTCGATCCATCGACCTCTGGGTTATGGGCCCAGCACGCTTCCGCTGCGCCACTCTGCTGGTTGGAGAACAAGAGCTTTTCTGGGCTTTTACAGCCTACAAACCGACAACCCTAGACCCAGTTTCGAGTGAAGCGGGCAGTAGGCCTTACAAAGCCAAACAACCTGTAACCACGCACTCCCATCCCATGGCCTTTTGCAGACAGGCCTCATTTCTCTAGAATAAGAATAAGAATAAGAATAAGTCATTGGCTGGGAATGAAAAAAGCTTGCGTTTGACGCAGAAGCAGTTCGCATCATGAGGTCTTGCCGGTCAGCCCAACATTTCCCCGGGACCCCTTAAAAAAGGAGCTTGGTTTTAAGTTTGGTTTGATTGAACAGTACATTTTGTTGGCTGGGCTGGGACCCTCTCCTATTTAGCGCAAGAGTGGAACGAGGCAGCAAGTTCAAGGAATGACATTGCATTTTGTCGGGGAGGGGCCAGGAGCCCTGCTCGCTTCAATCCCCTCACCGATAGACAGTTGCAGAAACTAGGATGCAAGAACCTTTCCTGGATGGGGTTTTGATTTTCACGAAAAGTGTGTCAGCTTTGCTTTCAGCATGAGTCTGATTTCCAAAAAATGCATTTTGAACAATTTAAAGATTTGATCTGCGTTGGCCGGGAATCAAACCCGGGTCAACTGCTTGGAAGGCAGCTATGCTCACCACTATACCACCAACGCCTGCCTGTCTGGGCTATCTGATGGAGCGCCCCTTAGAAATAAGAATAAGTCATTGGCTGGGAATGAAAAAAGCTTGCGTTTGACGCAGAAGCAGTTCGCATCATGAGGTCTTGCCGGTCAGCCCAACATTTCCCCGGGACCCCTTAAAAAAGGAGCTTGGTTTTAAGTTTGGTTTGATTGAACAGTACATTTTGTTGGCTGGGCTGGGACCCTCTCCTATTTAGCGCAAGAGTGGAACGAGGCAGCAAGTTCAAGGAATGACATTGCATCCAGGCACTTACAGCTCTTTGTGCCCTAATGCCATGACACAAAAACATAATTTGAAAAAACTTAGCAGAGAATGGTTTCGATCCATCGACCGCTGGGTTATGGGCCCAGCACGCTTCCGCTGCGCCACTCTGCTGGTTGGAAAACAAGAGATTTTCTGGGCTTTTACAGCCTACAAACCGACAACCCTAGACCCAGTTTCGAGTGAAGCGGGCAGTAGGCCTTACAAAGCCAAACAACCTGCAACCACGCACTCCCATCCCATGGCCTTTTGCAGACAGGCCTCATTTCTCTAGCTCACACCCTAACTGCCAACACCCCTTCCCCTTCTCTCTCTGTCTCTCTCTCTCTGTCTCTCTCTCTCATTCTCTCTCTCTCGCAAATAGATACTTTACTTCCCAGGTGCAACAAAACAAGCCTTCTCGAGCTGGCAGATATGGGAAGGAAGGAAGGAAGGGCCAGTTTGGAAACTCAACTCAATTACCATAAATCCCCTGCTAAGGGTTATGGGAGTGAGGAATGAAGGAACTTTGCTTCAGGGAAAGGGCTGCTGCTGCTTCAGCATGTGAGGAGCGCAGCCACACGTTTCACCTTCCTCAGTATGTTGGTTTACAGGATGAGAGAGATCCTGAAACCTCACTCTAATAGGCTGAGGTGCTGTGCTCGGTGGCCTGCTGGGACCTTTGCCCGTCAGGGCAAGGCGAATAGGCCTTTGTCAGGCCTTCGTCAGGGCTTTGTCGGGGAGGGGCCAGGAGCCCTGCTCGCTTCAATCCCCTCACCGATAGACAGTTGCAGAAACTAGGATGCAAGAACCTTTCCTGGATGGGGTTTTGATTTTCACGAAAAGTGTGTCAGCTTTGCTTTCAGCATGAGTCTGATTTCCAAAAAATGCATTTTGAACAATTTAAAGATTTGATCTGCGTTGGCCGGGAATCAAACCCGGGTCAACTGCTTGGAAGGCAGCTATGCTCACCACTATACCACCAACGCCTGCCTGTCTGGGCTATCTGATGGAGCGTCCCTTAGAAATAAGAATAAGTCATTGGCTGGGAATGAAAAAAGCTTGCGTTTGACGCAGAAGCAGTTCGCATCATGAGGTCTTGCCGGTCAGCCCAACATTTCCCCGGGACTCCTTAAAAAAGGAGCTTGGTTTTAAGTTTGGTTTGATTGAACAGTACATTTTGTTGGCTGGGCTGGGACCCTCTCCTATTTAGCGCAAGAGTGGAACGAGGCAGCAAGTTCAAGGAATGACATTGCATCCAGGCACTTACAGCTCTTTGTGCCCTAATGCCATGACACAAAAACATAATTTGAAAAAACTTACCAGAGGATGGTTTCGATCCATCGACCGCTGGGTTATGGGCCCAGCACGCTTCCGCTGCGCCACTCTGCTGGTTGGAGAACAAGAGATTTTCTGGGCTTTTACAGCCTACAAACCGACAACCCTAGACCCAGTTTCGAGTGAAGCGGGCAGTAGGCCTTACAAAGCCAAACAACCTGCAACCACGCACTCCCATCCCATGGCCTTTTGCAGACAGGCCTCATTTCTCTAGCTCACACCCTAACTGCCAACACCCCTTCCCCTTCTCTCTCTGTCTCTCTCTCTCTGTCTCTCTCTCTCATTCTCTCTCTCTCGCAAATAGATACTTTACTTCCCAGGTGCAACAAAACAAGCCTTCTCGAGCTGGCAGATATGGGAAGGAAGGAAGGAAGGGCCAGTTTGGAAACTCAACTCAATTACCATAAATCCCCTGCTAAGGGTTATGGGAGTGAGGAATGAAGGAACTTTGCTTCAGGGAAAGGGCTGCTGCTGCTTCAGCATGTGAGGAGCGCAGCCACACGTTTCACCTTCCTCAGTATGTTGGTTTACAGGATGAGAGAGATCCTGAAACCTCACTCTAATAGGCTGAGGTGCTGTGCTCGGTGGCCTGCTGGGACCGTTGCCCGTCAGGGCAAGGCGAATAGGCCTTTGTCAGGCCTTCGTCAGGGCTTTGTCGGGGAGGGGCCAGGAGCCCTGCTCGCTTCAATCCCCTCACCGATAGACAGTTGCAGAAACTAGGATGCAAGAACCTTTCCTGGATGGGGTTTTGATTTTCACGAAAAGTGTGTCAGCTTTGCTTTCAGCATGAGTCTGATTTCCAAAAAATGCATTTTGAACAATTTAATCTGCGTTGGCCGGGAATCAAACCCGGGTCAACTGCTTGGAAGGCAGCTATGCTCACCACTATACCACCAACGCCTGCCTGTCTGGGCTATCTGATGGAGCGTCCCTTAGAAATAAGAATAAGTCATTGGCTGGGAATGAAAAAAGCTTGCGTTTGACGCAGAAGCAGTTCGCATCATGAGGTCTTGCCGGTCAGCCCAACATTTCCCCGGGACCCCTTAAAAAAGGAGCTTGGTTTTAAGTTTGGTTTGATTGAACAGTACATTTTGTTGGCTGGGCTGGGACCCTCTCCTATTTAGCGCAAGAGTGGAACGAGGCAGCAAGTTCAAGGAATGACATTGCATCCAGGCACTTACAGCTCTTTGTGCCCTAATGCCATGACACAAAAACATAATTTGAAAAAAGTTAGCAGAGGATGGTTTCGATCCATCGACCTCTGGGTTATGGGACCAGCACGCTTCCGCTACGCCACTCTGCTGGTTGGAGAACAAGAGCTTTTCTGGGCTTTTACAGCCTACAAACAGACAACCCTAGACCCAGTTTCGAGTGAAGCGGGCAGTAGGCCTTACAAAGCCAAACAACCTGCAACCACGCACTCCCATCCCATGGCCTTTTGCAGACAGGCCTCATTTCTCTAGCTCACACCCTAACTGCCAACACCCCTTCCCCTTCTCTCTCTGTCTCTCTCTCTCTGTCTCTCTCTCTCATTCTCTCTCTCTCGCAAATAGATACTTTACTTCCCAGGTGCAACAAAACAAGCCTTCTCGAGCTGGCAGATATGGGAAGGAAGGAAGGAAGGGCCAGTTTGGAAACTCAACTCAATTACCATAAATCCCCTGCTAAGGGTTATGGGAGTGAGGAATGAAGGAACTTTGCTTCAGGGAAAGGGCTGCTGCTGCTTCAGCATGTGAGGAGCGCAGCCACACGTTTCACCTTCCTCAGTATGTTGGTTTACAGGATGAGAGAGATCCTGAAACCTCACTCTAATAGGCTGAGGTGCTGTGCTCGGTGGCCTGCTGGGACCTTTGACCGTCAGGGCAAGGCGAATAGGCCTTTGTCAGGCCTTCGTCAGGGCTTTGTCGGGGAGGGGCCAGGAGCCCTGCTCGCTTCAATCCCCTCACCGATAGACAGTTGCAGAAACTAGGATGCAAGAACCTTTCCTGGATGGGGTTTTGATTTTCGCGAAAAGTGTGTCAGCTTTGCTTTCAGCATGAGTCTGATTTCCCAAAAATGCATTTTGAACAATTTAAAGATTTGATCTGCGTTGGCTGGGAATCGAACCCGGGTTAACTGCTTGGAAGACAGCTATGCTCACCACTATACCACCAACGCCTGCCTGTCTGGGCTATGTGATGGAGCGCCCCTCAGAAATAAGAATAAGTCATTGGCTGGGAATGAAAAAAGCTTGCATTTGACCCAGAAGCAGTTCGCATCATGAGGTCTTGCCGGTCAGCCCAACATTTCCCCGGGACCCCTTAAAAAAGGAGCTTGGTTTTAAGTTTGGTTTGATTGAACAGTACATTTTGTTGGCTGGGCTGGGACCCTCTCCTATTTAGCGCAAGAGTGGAACGAGGCAGCAAGTTCAAGGAATGACATTGCATCCAGGCACTTACAGCTCTTTGTGCCCTAATGCCATGACACAAAAACATAATTTGAAAAAACTTAGCAGAGGATGGTTTCGATCCATCGACCTCTGGGCTATGGGTCCAGCACGCTTCCTCTGCGCCACTCTGCTGGTTGGAGAACAAGAGCTTTTCTGGGCTTTTACAGCCAACAAACAGACAACCCTAGACCCAGTTTCGAGTGAAGCGGGCAGTAGGCCTTACAAAGCCAAACAACCTGTAACCACGCACTCCCATCCCATGGCCTTTTGCAGACAGGCCTCATTTCTCTAGAATAAGAATAAGAATAAGAATAAGTCATTGGCTGGGAATGAAAAAAGCTTGCGTTTGACGCAGAAGCAGTTCGCATCATGAGGTCTTGCCGGTCAGCCCAACATTTCCCCGGGACCCCTTAAAAAAGGAGCTTGGTTTTAAGTTTGGTTTGATTGAACAGTACATTTTGTTGGCTGGGCTGGGACCCTCTCCTATTTAGCGCAAGAGTGGAACGAGGCAGCAAGTTCAAGGAATGACATTGCATTTTGTCGGGGAGGGGCCAGGAGCCCTGCTCGCTTCAATCCCCTCACCGATAGACAGTTGCAGAAACTAGGATGCAAGAACCTTTCCTGGATGGGGTTTTGATTTTCACGAAAAGTGTGTCAGCTTTGCTTTCAGCATGAGTCTGATTTCCAAAAAATGCATTTTGAACAATTTAAAGATTTGATCTGCGTTGGCCGGGAATCGAACCCGGGTCAACTGCTTGGAAGGCAGCTATGCTCACCACTATACCACCAACGCCTCCCTGTCTGGGCTATCTGATGGAGCGCCCCTTAGAAATAAGAATAAGTCATTGGCTGGGAATGAAAAAAGCTTGCGATTGACGCAGAAGCAGTTCGCATCATGAGGTCTTGCCGGTCAGCCCAACATTTCCCCGGGACCCCTTAAAAAAGGAGCTTGGTTTTAAGTTTGGTTTGATTGAACAGTACATTTTGTTGGCTGGGCTGGGACCCTCTCCTATTTAGCGCAAGAGTGGAACGAGGCAGCAAGTTCAAGGAATGACATTGCATCCAGGCACTTACAGCTCTTTGTGCCCTAATGCCATGACACAAAAACATAATTTGAAAAAACTTAGCTGCGCCACTCTGCTGGTTGGAGAACAAGAGATTTTCTGGGCTTTTACAGCCTACAAACCGAAAACCCTAGACCCAGTTTCGAGTGAAGCGGGCAGTAGGCCTTACAAAGCCAAACAACCTGCAACCACGCACTCCCATCCCATGGCCTTTTGCAGACAGGCCTCATTTCTCTAGCTCACACCCTAACTGCCAACACCCCTTCCCCTTCTCTCTCTGTCTCTCTCTCTCTGTCTCTCTCTCTCATTCTCTCTCTCTCGCAAATAGATACTTTACTTCCCAGGTGCAACAAAACAAGCCTTCTCGAGCTGGCAGATATGGGAAGGAAGGAAGGAAGGGCCAGTTTGGAAACTCAACTCAATTACCATAAATCCCCTGCTAAGGGTTATGGGAGTGAGGAATGAAGGAACTTTGCTTCAGGGAAAGGGCTGCTGCTGCTTCAGCATGTGAGGAGCGCAGCCACACGTTTCACCTTCCTCAGTATGTTGGTTTACAGGATGAGAGAGATCCTGAAACCTCACTCTAATAGGCTGAGGTGCTGTGCTCGGTGGCCTGCTGGGACCGTTGCCCGTCAGGGCAAGGCGAATAGGCCTTTGTCAGGCCTTCGTCAGGGCTTTGTCGGGGAGGGGCCAGGAGCCCTGCTCGCTTCAATCCCCTCACCGATAGACAGTTGCAGAAACTAGGATGCAAGAACCTTTCCTGGATGGGGTTTTGATTTTCACGAAAAGTGTGTCAGCTTTGCTTTCAGCATGAGTCTGATTTCCAAAAAATGCATTTTGAACAATTTAAAGATTTGATCTGCGTTGGCCGGGAATCAAACCCGGGTCAACTGCTTGGAAGGCAGCTATGCTCACCACTATACCACCAACGCCTGCCTGTCTGGGCTATCTGATGGAGCGTCCCTTAGAAATAAGAATAAGTCATTGGCTGGGAATGAAAAAAGCTTGCGTTTGACGCAGAAGCAGTTCGCATCATGAGGTCTTGCCGGTCAGCCCAACATTTCCCCGGGACTCCTTAAAAAAGGAGCTTGGTTTTAAGTTTGGTTTGATTGAACAGTACATTTTGTTGGCTGGGCTGGGACCCTCTCCTATTTAGCGCAAGAGTGGAACGAGGCAGCAAGTTCAAGGAATGACATTGCATCCAGGCACTTACAGCTCTTTGTGCCCTAATGCCATGACACAAAAACATAATTTGAAAAAACTTAGCAGAGGATGGTTTGGATCCATCGACCTCTGGGTTATGGGCCCAGCACGCTTCCGCTGCGCCACTCTGCTGGTTGGAGAACAAGAGCTTTTCTGGGCTTTTACAGCCTACAAACCGACAACCCTAGACCCAGTTTCGAGTGAAGCGGGCAGTAGGCCTTACAAAGCCAAACAACCTGCAACCACGCACTCCCATCCCATGGCCTTTTGCAGACAGGCCTCATTTCTCTAGCTCACACCCTAACTGCCAACACCCCTTCCCCTTCTCTCTCTGTCTCTCTCTCTCTGTCTCTCTCTCTCATTCTCTCTCTCTCGCAAATAGATACTTTACTTCCCAGGTGCAACAAAACAAGCCTTCTCGAGCTGGCAGATATGGGAAGGAAGGAAGGAAGGGCCAGTTTGGAAACTCAACTCAATTACCATAAATCCCCTGCTAAGGGTTATGGGAGGGAGGAATGAAGGAACTTTGCTTCAGGGAAAGGGCTGCTGCTGCTTCAGCATGTGAGGAGCGCAGCCACACGTTTCACCTTCCTCAGTATGTTGGTTTACAGGATGAGAGAGATCCTGAAACCTCACTCTAATAGGCTGAGGTGCTGTGCTCGGTGGCCTGCTGGGACCTTTGCCCGTCAGGGCAAGGCGAATAGGCCTTTGTCAGGCCTTCGTCAGGGCTTTGTCGGGGAGGGGCCAGGAGCCCTGCTCGCTTCAATCCCCTCACCGATAGACAGTTGCAGAAACTAGGATGCAAGAACCTTTCCTGGATGGGGTTTTGATTTTCGCGAAAAGCGTGTCAGCTTTGCTTTCAGCATGAGTCTGATTTCCAAAAAATGCATTTTGAACAATTTAAAGATTTGATCTGTGTTGGCCGAGAATCGAACCCGGGTCAACTGCTTGGAGGGTCAACTGCTTGGAAGGCAGCTATGCTCACCACTATACCACCAACGCCTGCCTGTATGGACTATCTGATGAAGCGCCCCTTAGAAATAAGAATAAGTCATTGGCTGGGAATGAAAAAAGCTTGCGTTTGACGCAGAAGCAGTTCGCATCATGAGGTCTTGCCGGTCAGCCCAACATTTCCCCGGGACCCCTTAAAAATGGAGCTTGGTTTTAAGTTTGGTTTGATTGAACAGTACATTTTGTTGGTTGGGCTGGGACCCTCTCCTATTTAGCGCAAGAGTGGAACGAGGCAGCAAGTTCAAGGAATGACATTGCATCCAGGCACTTACAGCTCTTTGTGCCCTAATGCCATGACACAAAAACATAATTTGAAAAAACTTAGCAGAGGATGGTTTCGATCCATCGACCTCTGGGTTATGGGCCCAGCACGCTTCCGCTGCGCCACTCTGCTTGTTGGAGAACAAGAGCTTTTCTGGGCTTTTACAGCCTACAAACCGACAACCCTAGACCCAGTTTCGAGTGAAGCGGGCAGTAGGCCTTACAAAGCCAAACAAACTGCAACCACGCACTCCCATCCCATGGCCTTTTGCAGACAGGCCTCATTTCTCTAGCTCACACCCTAACTGCCAACACCCCTTCCCCTTCTCTCTCTGTCTCTCTCTCTCTGTCTCTCTCTCTCATTCTCTCTCTCTCGCAAATAGATACTTTACTTCCCAGGTGCAACAAAACAAGCCTTCTCGAGCTGGCAGATATGTGAAGGAAGGAAGGAAGGGCCAGTTTGGAAACTCAACTCAATTACCATAAATCCCCTGCTAAGGGTTATGGGGGGGAGGAATGAAGGAACTTTGCTTCAGGGAAAGGGCTGCTGCTGCTTCAGCATGTGAGGAGCGCAGCCACACGTTTCACCTTCCTCAGTATGTTGGTTTACAGGATGAGAGAGATCCTGAAACCTCACTCTAATAGGCTGAGGTGCTGTGCTCGGTGGCCTGCTGGGACCTTTGCCCGTCAGGGCAAGGCGAATAGGCCTTTGTCAGGCCTTCGTCAGGGCTTTGTCGGGGAGGGGCCAGGAGCCCTGCTCGCTTCAATCCCCTCACCGATAGACAGTTGCAGAAACTAGGATGCAAGAACCTTTCCTGGATGGGGTTTTGATTTTCGCGAAAAGTGTGTCAGCTTTGCTTTCAGCATGAGTCTGATTTCCCAAAAATGCATTTTGAACAATTTAAAGATTTGATCTGCGTTGGCCGGGTCAACTGCTTGGAAGGCAGCTATGCTCACCACTATACCACCAACGCCTGCCTGTCTGAGCTCTCTGATGGAGCGCCCCTTAGAAATAAGAATAAGTCATTGGCTGGGAATGAAAAAAGCTTGCGTTTGACGCAGAAGCAGTTCGCATCATGAGGTCTTGCCGGTCAGCCCAACATTTCCCCGGGACCCCTTAAAAAAGGAGCTTGGTTTTAAGTTTGGTTTGATTGAACAGTACATTTTGTTGGCTGGGCTGGGACCCTCTCCTATTTAGCGCAAGAGTGGAACGAGGCAGCAAGTTCAAGGAATGACATTGCATCCAGGCACTTACAGCTCTTTGTGCCCTAATGCCATGACACAAAAACATAATTTGAAAAAACTTAGCAGAGGATGGTTTCGATCCATCGACCTCTGGGTTATGGGCCCAGCACGCTTCCGCTGCGCCACTCTGCTGGTTGGAGAACAAGAGCTTTTCTGGGCTTTTACAGCCTACAAACCGACAACCCTAGACCCAGTTTCGAGTGAAGCGGGCAGTAGGCCTTACAAAGCCAAACAACCTGCAACCACGCACTCCCATCCCATGGCCTTTTGCAGACAGGCCTCATTTCTCTAGCTCACACCCTAACTGCCAACACCCCTTCCCCTTCTCTCTCTGTCTCTCTCTCTCTGTCTCTCTCTCTCATTCTCTCTCTCTCGCAAATAGATACTTTACTTCCCAGGTGCAACAAAACAAGCATTCTCGAGCTGGCAGATATGGGAAGGAAGGAAGGAAGGGCCAGTTTGGAAACTCAACTCAATTACCATAAATCCCCTGCTAAGGGTTATGGGAGGGAGGAATGAAGGAACTTTGCTTCAGGGAAAGGGCTGCTGCTGCTTCAGCATGTGAGGAGCGCAGCCACACGTTTCACCTTCCTCAGTATGTTGGTTTACAGGATGAGAGAGATCCTGAAACCTCACTCTAATAGGCTGAGGTGCTGTGCTCGGTGGCCTGCTGGGACCTTTGCCCGTCAGGGCAAGGCGAATAGGCCTTTGTCAGGCCTTCGTCAGGGCTTTGTCGGGGAGGGGCCAGGAGCCCTGCTCGCTTCAATCCCCTCACCGATAGACAGTTGCAGAAACTAGGATGCAAGAACCTTTCCTGGATGGGGTTTTGATTTTCGCGAAAAGTGTGTCAGCTTTGCTTTCAGCATGAGTCTGATTTCCAAAAAATGCATTTTGAACAATTTAAAGATTTGATCTGCGTTGGCCGGGAATCGAACCCGGGTCAACTGCTTGGTAGGCAGCTATGCTCACCACTATACCACCAACTCCTGCCTGTCTGGACTATCTGATGGAGCGCCCCTTAGAAATAAGAATAAGTCATTGGCTGGGAATGAAAAAAGCTTGCGTTTGACGCAGAAGCAGTTCGCATCATGAGGTCTTGCCGGTCAGCCCAACATTTCCCCGGGACCCCTTAAAAAAGGAGCTTGGTTTTAAGATTGGTTTGATTGAACAGTACATTTTGTTGGCTGGGCTGGGACCCTCTCCTATTTAGCGCAAGAGTGGAACGAGGCAGCAAGTTCAAGGAATGACATTGCATCCAGGCACTTACAGCTCTTTGTGCCCTAATGCCATGACACAAAAACATAATTTGAAAAAACTTAGCAGAGGATGGTTTTGATCCATCGACCTCTGGGTTATGGGCCCAGCACGCTTCCGCTGTGCCACTCTGCTGGCTGGAGAACGAGAGCTTTTCGGGGCTTTTACAGCCTACAAACCGACAACCCTAGACCCAGTTTCGAGTGAAGCGGGCAGTATCCCTTACAAAGCCAAACAACCTGCAACCACGCACTCCCATCCCATGGCCTTTTGCAGACAGGCCTCATTTCTCTAGCTCACACCCTAACTGCCAACACCCCTTCCCCTTCTCTCTCTGTCTCTCTCTCTCTGTCTCTCTCTCTCATTCTCTCTCTCTCGCAAATAGATGCTTTACTTCCCAGGTGCAACAAAACAAGCCTTCTCGAGCTGGCAGATATGGGAAGGAAGGAAGGAAGGGCCAGTTTGGAAACTCAACTCAATTACCATAAATCCCCTGCTAAGGGTTATGGGAGGGAGGAATGAAGGAACTTTGCTTCAGGGAAAGGGCTGCTGCTGCTTCAGCATGTGAGGAGCACAGCCACACGTTTCACCTTCCTCAGTATGTTGGTTTACAGGATGAGAGAGATCCTGAAACCTCACTCTAATAGGCTGAGGTGCTGTGCTCGGTGGCCTGCTGGGACCTTTGCCCGTCAGGGCAAGGCGAATAGGCCTTTGTCAGGCCTTTGTCGGGGAGGGGCCAGGAGCCCTGCTCGCTTCAATCCCCTCACCGATAGACAGTTGCAGAAACTAGGATGCAAGAACCTTTCCTGGATGGGGTTTTGATTTTCACGAAAAGTGTGTCAGCTTTGCTTTCAGCATGAGTCTGATTTCCAAAAAATGCATTTTGAACAATTTAAAGATTTGATCTGCGTTGGCCGGGAATGGAACCCGGGTCAACTGCTTGGAAGGCAGCTATGCTCACCATTATACCACCAACGCCTGCCTGTCTGGGCTATCTGATGGAGCGCCCCTTAGAAATAAGAATAAGTCATTGGCTGGGAATGAAAAAAGCTTGCGTTTGACGCAGAAGCAGTTCGCATCATGAGGTCTTGCCGGTCAGCCCAACATTTCCCCGGGACCCCTTAAAAAAGGAGCTTGGTTTTAAGTTTGGTTTGATTGAACAGTACATTTTGTTGGCTGGGCTGGGACCCTCTCCTATTTAGCGCAAGAGTGGAACGAGGCAGCAAGTTCAAGGAATGACATTGCATCCAGGCACTTACAGCTCTTTTTGCCCTAATGCCATGACACAAAAACATAATTTGAAAAAAGTTAGCAGAGGATGGTTTCGATCCATCGACCTCTGGGTTATGGGCCCAGCACGCTTCCGCTGCGCCACTCTGCTGGTTGGAGAACAAGAGCTTTTCTGGGCTTTTACAGCCTACAAACCGACAACCCTAGACCCAGTTTCGAGTGAAGCGGGCAGTAGGCCTTACAAAGCCAAACAACCTGCAACCACGCACTCCCATCCCATGGCCTTTTGCAGACAGGCCTCATTTCTCTAGCTCACACCCTAACTGCCAACACCCCTTCCCCTTCTCTCTCTGTCTCTCTCTCTCTGTCTCTCTCTCTCATTCTCTCTCTCTCGCAAGTAGATACTTTACTTCCCAGGTGCAACAAAACAAGCCTTCTCGAGCTGGCAGATATGGGAAGGAAGGAAGGAAGGGCCAGTTTGGAAACTCAACTCAATTACCATAAATCCCCTGGTAAGGGTTATGGGGGGGAGGAATGAAGTAACTTTGCTTCAGGGAAAGGGCTGCTGCTGCTTCAGCATGTGAGGAGCGCAGCCACACGTTTCACCTTCCTCAGTATGTTGGTTTACAGGATGAGAGAGATCCTGAAACCTCACTCTAATAGGCTGAGGTGCTGTGCTCGGTGGCCTGCTGGGACCTTTGCCCGTCAGGGCAAGGCGAATAGGCCTTTGTCAGGCCTTCGTCAGGTCTTTGTCGGGGAGGGGCCAGGAGCCCTGCTCGCTTCAATCCCCTCACCGATAGACAGTTGCAGAAACTAGGATGCAAGAACATTTCCTGGATGGGGTTTTGATTTTCGCGAAAAGTGTGTCAGCTTTGCTTTCAGCATGAGTCTGATTTCCCAAAAATGCATTTTGAACAATTTAAAGATTTGATCTGCGTTGGCCGGGAATCGAACCCGGGTCAACTGCTTGGAAGGCAGCTATGCTCACCACTATACCACCAACGCCTGCCTGTCTGAGCTCTCTGATGGAGCGCCCCTTAGAAATAAGAATAAGTCATTGGCTGGGAATGAAAAAAGCTTGCGTTTGACGCAGAAGCAGTTCGCATCATGAGGTCTTGCCGGTCAGCCCAACATTTCCCCGGGACCCCTTAAAAAAGGAGCTTGGTTTTAAGTTTGGTTTGATTGAACAGTACATTTTGTTGGCTGGGCTGGGACCCTCTCCTATTTAGCGCAAGAGTGGAACGAGGCAGCAAGTTCAAGGAATGACATTGCATCCAGGCACTTACAGCTCTTTGTGCCCTAATGCCATGACACAAAAACATAATTTGAAAAAACTTAGCAGAGGATGGTTTCGATCCATCGACCTCTGGGTTATGGGCCCAGCACGCTTCCGCTGCGCCACTCTGCTGGTTGGAGAACAAGAGCTTTTCTGGGCTTTTACAGCCTACAAACCGACAACCCTAGACCCAGTTTCGAGTGAAGCGGGCAGTAGGCCTTACAAAGCCAAACAACCTGCAACCACGCACTCCCATCCCATGGCCTTTTGCAGACAGGCCTCATTTCTCTAGCTCACACCCTAACTGCCAACACCCCTTCCCCTTCTCTCTCTGTCTCTCTCTCTCTGTCTCTCTCTCTCATTCTCTCTCTCTCGCAAGTAGATACTTTACTTCCCAGGTGCAACAAAACAAGCCTTCTCGAGCTGGCAGATATGGGAAGGAAGGAAGGAAGGGCCAGTTTGGAAACTCAACTCAATTACCATAAATCCCCTGCTAAGGGTTATGGGAGGGAGGAATGAAGGAACTTTGCTTCAGGGAAAGGGCTGCTGCTGCTTCAGCATGTGAGGAGCGCAGCCACACGTTTCACCTTCCTCAGTATGTTGGTTTACAGGATGAGAGAGATCCTGAAACCTCACTCTAATAGGCTGAGGGGCTGTGCTCGGTGGCCTGCTGGGACCTTTGCCCGTCAGGGCAAGGCGAATAGGCCTTTGTCAGGCCTTCGTCAGGGCTTTGTCGGGGAGGGGCCAGGAGCCCTGCTCGCTTCAATCCCCTCACCGATAGACAGTTGCAGAAACTAGGATGCAAGAACCTTTCCTGGATGGGGTTTTGATTTTCACGAAAAGTGTGTCAGCTTTGCTTTCAGCATGAGTCTGATTTCCAAAAAATGCATTTTGAACAATTTAAAGATTTGATCTGCGTTGGCCGGGAACCGAACCCGGGTCAACTGCTTGGAAGGCAGCTATGCTCACCACTATACCACCAACGCCTGCCTGTCTGAGCTCTCTGATGGAGCGCCCCTTAGAAATAAGAATAAGTCATTGGCTGGGAATGAAAAAAGCTTGCGTTTGACGCAGAAGCAGTTCGCATCATGAGGTCTTGCCGGTCAGCCCAACATTTCCCCGGGACCCCTTAAAAAAGGAGCTTGGTTTTAAGTTTGGTTTGATTGAACAGTACATTTTGTTGGCTGGGCTGGGACCCTCTCCTATTTAGCGCAAGAGTGGAACGAGGCAGCAAGTTCAAGGAATGACATTGCATCCAGGCACTTACAGCTCTTTGTGCCCTAATGCCATGACACAAAAACATAATTTGAAAAAACTTAGCAGAGGATGGTTTCGATCCATCGACCTCTGGGTTATGGGCCCAGCACGCTTCCGCTGCGCCACTCTGCTGGTTGGAGAACAAGAGCTTTTCTGGGCTTTTACAGCCTACAAACCGACAACCCTAGACCCAGTTTCGAGTGAAGCGGGCAGTAGGCCTTACAAAGCCAAACAACCTGCAACCACGCACTCCCATCCCATGGCCTTTTGCAGACAGGCCTCATTTCTCTAGCTCACACCCTAACTGCCAACACCCCTTCCCCTTCTCTCTCTGTCTCTCTCTCTCTGTCTCTCTCTCTCATTCTCTCTCTCTCGCAAATAGATACTTTACTTCCCAGGTGCAACAAAACAAGCATTCTCGAGCTGGCAGATATGGGAAGGAAGGAAGGAAGGGCCAGTTTGGAAACTCAACTCAATTACCATAAATCCCCTGCTAAGGGTTATGGGAGGGAGGAATGAAGGAACTTTGCTTCAGGGAAAGGGCTGCTGCTGCTTCAGCATGTGAGGAGCGCAGCCACACGTTTCACCTTCCTCAGTATGTTGGTTTACAGGATGAGAGAGATCCTGAAACCTCACTCTAATAGGCTGAGGTGCTGTGCTCGGTGGCCTGCTGGGACCTTTGCCCGTCAGGGCAAGGCGAATAGGCCTTTGTCAGGCCTTCGTCAGGGCTTTGTCGGGGAGGGGCCAGGAGCCCTGCTCGCTTCAATCCCCTCACCGATAGACAGTTGCAGAAACTAGGATGCAAGAACCTTTCCTGGATGGGGTTTTGATTTTCGCGAAAAGTGTGTCAGCTTTGCTTTCAGCATGAGTCTGATTTCCAAAAAATGCATTTTGAACAATTTAAAGATTTGATCTGCGTTGGCCGGGAATCGAACCCGGGTCAACTGCTTGGTAGGCAGCTATGCTCACCACTATACCACCAACTCCTGCCTGTCTGGACTATCTGATGGAGCGCCCCTTAGAAATAAGAATAAGTCATTGGCTGGGAATGAAAAAAGCTTGCGTTTGACGCAGAAGCAGTTCGCATCATGAGGTCTTGCCGGTCAGCCCAACATTTCCCCGGGACCCCTTAAAAAAGGAGCTTGGTTTTAAGATTGGTTTGATTGAACAGTACATTTTGTTGGCTGGGCTGGGACCCTCTCCTATTTAGCGCAAGAGTGGAACGAGGCAGCAAGTTCAAGGAATGACATTGCATCCAGGCACTTACAGCTCTTTGTGCCCTAATGCCATGACACAAAAACATAATTTGAAAAAACTTAGCAGAGGATGGTTTTGATCCATCGACCTCTGGGTTATGGGCCCAGCACGCTTCCGCTGTGCCACTCTGCTGGCTGGAGAACGAGAGCTTTTCGGGGCTTTTACAGCCTACAAACCGACAACCCTAGACCCAGTTTCGAGTGAAGCGGGCAGTATCCCTTACAAAGCCAAACAACCTGCAACCACGCACTCCCATCCCATGGCCTTTTGCAGACAGGCCTCATTTCTCTAGCTCACACCCTAACTGCCAACACCCCTTCCCCTTCTCTCTCTGTCTCTCTCTCTCTGTCTCTCTCTCTCATTCTCTCTCTCTCGCAAATAGATGCTTTACTTCCCAGGTGCAACAAAACAAGCCTTCTCGAGCTGGCAGATATGGGAAGGAAGGAAGGAAGGGCCAGTTTGGAAACTCAACTCAATTACCATAAATCCCCTGCTAAGGGTTATGGGAGGGAGGAATGAAGGAACTTTGCTTCAGGGAAAGGGCTGCTGCTGCTTCAGCATGTGAGGAGCACAGCCACACGTTTCACCTTCCTCAGTATGTTGGTTTACAGGATGAGAGAGATCCTGAAACCTCACTCTAATAGGCTGAGGTGCTGTGCTCGGTGGCCTGCTGGGACCTTTGCCCGTCAGGGCAAGGCGAATAGGCCTTTGTCAGGCCTTTGTCGGGGAGGGGCCAGGAGCCCTGCTCGCTTCAATCCCCTCACCGATAGACAGTTGCAGAAACTAGGATGCAAGAACCTTTCCTGGATGGGGTTTTGATTTTCACGAAAAGTGTGTCAGCTTTGCTTTCAGCATGAGTCTGATTTCCAAAAAATGCATTTTGAACAATTTAAAGATTTGATCTGCGTTGGCCGGGAATGGAACCCGGGTCAACTGCTTGGAAGGCAGCTATGCTCACCATTATACCACCAACGCCTGCCTGTCTGGGCTATCTGATGGAGCGCCCCTTAGAAATAAGAATAAGTCATTGGCTGGGAATGAAAAAAGCTTGCGTTTGACGCAGAAGCAGTTCGCATCATGAGGTCTTGCCGGTCAGCCCAACATTTCCCCGGGACCCCTTAAAAAAGGAGCTTGGTTTTAAGTTTGGTTTGATTGAACAGTACATTTTGTTGGCTGGGCTGGGACCCTCTCCTATTTAGCGCAAGAGTGGAACGAGGCAGCAAGTTCAAGGAATGACATTGCATCCAGGCACTTACAGCTCTTTTTGCCCTAATGCCATGACACAAAAGCATAATTTGAAAAAAGTTAGCAGAGGATGGTTTCGATCCATCGACCTCTGGGTTATGGGCCCAGCACGCTTCCGCTGCGCCACTCTGCTGGTTGGAGAACAAGAGCTTTTCTGGGCTTTTACAGCCTACAAACCGACAACCCTAGACCCAGTTTCGAGTGAAGCGGGCAGTAGGCCTTACAAAGCCAAACAACCTGCAACCACGCACTCCCATCCCATGGCCTTTTGCAGACAGGCCTCATTTCTCTAGCTCACACCCTAACTGCCAACACCCCTTCCCCTTCTCTCTCTGTCTCTCTCTCTCTGTCTCTCTCTCTCATTCTCTCTCTCTCGCAAGTAGATACTTTACTTCCCAGGTGCAACAAAACAAGCCTTCTCGAGCTGGCAGATATGGGAAGGAAGGAAGGAAGGGCCAGTTTGGAAACTCAACTCAATTACCATAAATCCCCTGGTAAGGGTTATGGGGGGGAGGAATGAAGTAACTTTGCTTCAGGGAAAGGGCTGCTGCTGCTTCAGCATGTGAGGAGCGCAGCCACACGTTTCACCTTCCTCAGTATGTTGGTTTACAGGATGAGAGAGATCCTGAAACCTCACTCTAATAGGCTGAGGTGCTGTGCTCGGTGGCCTGCTGGGACCTTTGCCCGTCAGGGCAAGGCGAATAGGCCTTTGTCAGGCCTTCGTCAGGTCTTTGTCGGGGAGGGGCCAGGAGCCCTGCTCGCTTCAATCCCCTCACCGATAGACAGTTGCAGAAACTAGGATGCAAGAACATTTCCTGGATGGGGTTTTGATTTTCGCGAAAAGTGTGTCAGCTTTGCTTTCAGCATGAGTCTGATTTCCCAAAAATGCATTTTGAACAATTTAAAGATTTGATCTGCGTTGGCCGGGAATCGAACCCGGGTCAACTGCTTGGAAGGCAGCTATGCTCACCACTATACCACCAACGCCTGCCTGTCTGAGCTCTCTGATGGAGCGCCCCTTAGAAATAAGAATAAGTCATTGGCTGGGAATGAAAAAAGCTTGCGTTTGACGCAGAAGCAGTTCGCATCATGAGGTCTTGCCGGTCAGCCCAACATTTCCCCGGGACCCCTTAAAAAAGGAGCTTGGTTTTAAGTTTGGTTTGATTGAACAGTACATTTTGTTGGCTGGGCTGGGACCCTCTCCTATTTAGCGCAAGAGTGGAACGAGGCAGCAAGTTCAAGGAATGACATTGCATCCAGGCACTTACAGCTCTTTGTGCCCTAATGCCATGACACAAAAACATAATTTGAAAAAACTTAGCAGAGGATGGTTTCGATCCATCGACCTCTGGGTTATGGGCCCAGCACGCTTCCGCTGCGCCACTCTGCTGGTTGGAGAACAAGAGCTTTTCTGGGCTTTTACAGCCTACAAACCGACAACCCTAGACCCAGTTTCGAGTGAAGCGGGCAGTAGGCCTTACAAAGCCAAACAACCTGCAACCACGCACTCCCATCCCATGGCCTTTTGCAGACAGGCCTCATTTCTCTAGCTCACACCCTAACTGCCAACACCCCTTCCCCTTCTCTCTCTGTCTCTCTCTCTCTGTCTCTCTCTCTCATTCTCTCTCTCTCGCAAGTAGATACTTTACTTCCCAGGTGCAACAAAACAAGCCTTCTCGAGCTGGCAGATATGGGAAGGAAGGAAGGAAGGGCCAGTTTGGAAACTCAACTCAATTACCATAAATCCCCTGCTAAGGGTTATGGGAGGGAGGAATGAAGGAACTTTGCTTCAGGGAAAGGGCTGCTGCTGCTTCAGCATGTGAGGAGCGCAGCCACACGTTTCACCTTCCTCAGTATGTTGGTTTACAGGATGAGAGAGATCCTGAAACCTCACTCTAATAGGCTGAGGGGCTGTGCTCGGTGGCCTGCTGGGACCTTTGCCCGTCAGGGCAAGGCGAATAGGCCTTTGTCAGGCCTTCGTCAGGGCTTTGTCGGGGAGGGGCCAGGAGCCCTGCTCGCTTCAATCCCCTCACCGATAGACAGTTGCAGAAACTAGGATGCAAGAACCTTTCCTGGATGGGGTTTTGATTTTCACGAAAAGTGTGTCAGCTTTGCTTTCAGCATGAGTCTGATTTCCAAAAAATGCATTTTGAACAATTTAAAGATTTGATCTGCGTTGGCCGGGAATCGAACCCGGGTCAACTGCTTGGAAGGCAGCTATGCTCACCACTATACCACCAACGCCTGCCTGTCTGAGCTCTCTGATGGAGCGCCCCTTAGAAATAAGAATAAGTCATTGGCTGGGAATGAAAAAAGCTTGCGTTTGACGCAGAAGCAGTTCGCATCATGAGGTCTTGCCGGTCAGCCCAACATTTCCCCGGGACCCCTTAAAAAAGGAGCTTGGTTTTAAGTTTGGTTTGATTGAACAGTACATTTTGTTGGCTGGGCTGGGACCCTCTCCTATTTAGCGCAAGAGTGGAACGAGGCAGCAAGTTCAAGGAATGACATTGCATCCAGGCACTTACAGCTCTTTGTGCCCTAATGCCATGACACAAAAACATAATTTGAAAAAACTTAGCAGAGGATGGTTTCGATCCATCGACCTCTGGGTTATGGGCCCAGCACGCTTCCGCTGCGCCACTCTGCTGGTTGGAGAACAAGAGCTTTTCTGGGCTTTTACAGCCTACAAACCGACAACCCTAGACCCAGTTTCGAGTGAAGCGGGCAGTAGGCCTTACAAAGCCAAACAACCTGCAACCACGCACTCCCATCCCATGGCCTTTTGCAGACAGGCCTCATTTCTCTAGCTCACACCCTAACTGCCAACACCCCTTCCCCTTCTCTCTCTGTCTCTCTCTCTCTGTCTCTCTCTCTCATTCTCTCTCTCTCGCAAATAGATACTTTACTTCCCAGGTGCAACAAAACAAGCATTCTCGAGCTGGCAGATATGGGAAGGAAGGAAGGAAGGGCCAGTTTGGAAACTCAACTCAATTACCATAAATCCCCTGCTAAGGGTTATGGGAGGGAGGAATGAAGGAACTTTGCTTCAGGGAAAGGGCTGCTGCTGCTTCAGCATGTGATGAGCGCAGCCACACGTTTCACCTTCCTCAGTATGTTGGTTTACAGGATGAGAGAGATCCTGAAACCTCACTCTAATAGGCTGAGGTGCTGTGCTCGGTGGCCTGCTGGGACCTTTGCCCGTCAGGGCAAGGCGAATAGGCCTTTGTCAGGCCTTCGTCAGGGCTTTGTCGGGGAGGGGCCAGGAGCCCTGCTCGCTTCAATCCCCTCACCGATAGACAGTTGCAGAAACTAGGATGCAAGAACCTTTCCTGGATGGGGTTTTGATTTTCGCGAAAAGTGTGTCAGCTTTGCTTTCAGCATGAGTCTGATTTCCAAAAAATGCATTTTGAACAATTTAAAGATTTGATCTGCGTTGGCCGGGAATCGAACCCGGGTCAACTGCTTGGTAGGCAGCTATGCTCACCACTATACCACCAACTCCTGCCTGTCTGGACTATCTGATGGAGCGCCCCTTAGAAATAAGAATAAGTCATTGGCTGGGAATGAAAAAAGCTTGCGTTTGACGCAGAAGCAGTTCGCATCATGAGGTCTTGCCGGTCAGCCCAACATTTCCCCGGGACCCCTTAAAAAAGGAGCTTGGTTTTAAGATTGGTTTGATTGAACAGTACATTTTGTTGGCTGGGCTGGGACCCTCTCCTATTTAGCGCAAGAGTGGAACGAGGCAGCAAGTTCAAGGAATGACATTGCATCCAGGCACTTACAGCTCTTTGTGCCCTAATGCCATGACACAAAAACATAATTTGAAAAAACTTAGCAGAGGATGGTTTTGATCCATCGACCTCTGGGTTATGGGCCCAGCACGCTTCCGCTGTGCCACTCTGCTGGCTGGAGAACGAGAGCTTTTCGGGGCTTTTACAGCCTACAAACCGACAACCCTAGACCCAGTTTCGAGTGAAGCGGGCAGTATCCCTTACAAAGCCAAACAACCTGCAACCACGCACTCCCATCCCATGGCCTTTTGCAGACAGGCCTCATTTCTCTAGCTCACACCCTAACTGCCAACACCCCTTCCCCTTCTCTCTCTGTCTCTCTCTCTCTGTCTCTCTCTCTCATTCTCTCTCTCTCGCAAATAGATGCTTTACTTCCCAGGTGCAACAAAACAAGCCTTCTCGAGCTGGCAGATATGGGAAGGAAGGAAGGAAGGGCCAGTTTGGAAACTCAACTCAATTACCATAAATCCCCTGCTAAGGGTTATGGGAGGGAGGAATGAAGGAACTTTGCTTCAGGGAAAGGGCTGCTGCTGCTTCAGCATGTGAGGAGCACAGCCACACGTTTCACCTTCCTCAGTATGTTGGTTTACAGGATGAGAGAGATCCTGAAACCTCACTCTAATAGGCTGAGGTGCTGTGCTCGGTGGCCTGCTGGGACCTTTGCCCGTCAGGGCAAGGCGAATAGGCCTTTGTCAGGCCTTTGTCGGGGAGGGGCCAGGAGCCCTGCTCGCTTCAATCCCCTCACCGATAGACAGTTGCAGAAACTAGGATGCAAGAACCTTTCCTGGATGGGGTTTTGATTTTCACGAAAAGTGTGTCAGCTTTGCTTTCAGCATGAGTCTGATTTCCAAAAAATGCATTTTGAACAATTTAAAGATTTGATCTGCGTTGGCCGGGAATGGAACCCGGGTCAACTGCTTGGAAGGCAGCTATGCTCACCATTATACCACCAACGCCTGCCTGTCTGGGCTATCTGATGGAGCGCCCCTTAGAAATAAGAATAAGTCATTGGCTGGGAATGAAAAAAGCTTGCGTTTGACGCAGAAGCAGTTCGCATCATGAGGTCTTGCCGGTCAGCCCAACATTTCCCCGGGACCCCTTAAAAAAGGAGCTTGGTTTTAAGTTTGGTTTGATTGAACAGTACATTTTGTTGGCTGGGCTGGGACCCTCTCCTATTTAGCGCAAGAGTGGAACGAGGCAGCAAGTTCAAGGAATGACATTGCATCCAGGCACTTACAGCTCTTTTTGCCCTAATGCCATGACACAAAAACATAATTTGAAAAAAGTTAGCAGAGGATGGTTTCGATCCATCGACCTCTGGGTTATGGGCCCAGCACGCTTCCGCTGCGCCACTCTGCTGGTTGGAGAACAAGAGCTTTTCTGGGCTTTTACAGCCTACAAACCGACAACCCTAGACCCAGTTTCGAGTGAAGCGGGCAGTAGGCCTTACAAAGCCAAACAACCTGCAACCACGCACTCCCATCCCATGGCCTTTTGCAGACAGGCCTCATTTCTCTAGCTCACACCCTAACTGCCAACACCCCTTCCCCTTCTCTCTCTGTCTCTCTCTCTCTGTCTCTCTCTCTCATTCTCTCTCTCTCGCAAGTAGATACTTTACTTCCCAGGTGCAACAAAACAAGCCTTCTCGAGCTGGCAGATATGGGAAGGAAGGAAGGAAGGGCCAGTTTGGAAACTCAACTCAATTACCATAAATCCCCTGGTAAGGGTTATGGGGGGGAGGAATGAAGGAACTTTGCTTCAGGGAAAGGGCTGCTGCTGCTTCAGCATGTGAGGAGCGCAGCCACACGTTTCACCTTCCTCAGTATGTTGGTTTACAGGATGAGAGAGATCCTGAAACCTCACTCTAATAGGCTGAGGTGCTGTGCTCGGTGGCCTGCTGGGACCTTTGCCCGTCAGGGCAAGGCGAATAGGCCTTTGTCAGGCCTTCGTCAGGTCTTTGTCGGGGAGGGGCCAGGAGCCCTGCTCGCTTCAATCCCCTCACCGATAGACAGTTGCAGAAACTAGGATGCAAGAACATTTCCTGGATGGGGTTTTGATTTTCGCGAAAAGTGTGTCAGCTTTGCTTTCAGCATGAGTCTGATTTCCCAAAAATGCATTTTGAACAATTTAAAGATTTGATCTGCGTTGGCCGGGAATCGAACCCGGGTCAACTGCTTGGAAGGCAGCTATGCTCACCACTATACCACCAACGCCTGCCTGTCTGAGCTTTCTGATGGAGCGCCCCTTAGAAATAAGAATAAGTCATTGGCTGGGAATGAAAAAAGCTTGCGTTTGACGCAGAAGCAGTTCGCATCATGAGGTCTTGCCGGTCAGCCCAACATTTCCCCGGGACCCCTTAAAAAAGGAGCTTGGTTTTAAGTTTGGTTTGATTGAACAGTACATTTTGTTGGCTGGGCTGGGACCCTCTCCTATTTAGCGCAAGAGTGGAACGAGGCAGCAAGTTCAAGGAATGACATTGCATCCAGGCACTTACAGCTCTTTGTGCCCTAATGCCATGACACAAAAACATAATTTGAAAAAACTTAGCAGAGGATGGTTTCGATCCATCGACCTCTGGGTTATGGGCCCAGCACGCTTCCGCTGCGCCACTCTGCTGGTTGGAGAACAAGAGCTTTTCTGGGCTTTTACAGCCTACAAACCGACAACCCTAGACCCAGTTTCGAGTGAAGCGGGCAGTAGGCCTTACAAAGCCAAACAACCTGCAACCACGCACTCCCATCCCATGGCCTTTTGCAGACAGGCCTCATTTCTCTAGCTCACACCCTAACTGCCAACACCCCTTCCCCTTCTCTCTCTGTCTCTCTCTCTCTGTCTCTCTCTCTCATTCTCTCTCTCTCGCAAGTAGATACTTTACTTCCCAGGTGCAACAAAACAAGCCTTCTCGAGCTGGCAGATATGGGAAGGAAGGAAGGGCCAGTTTGGAAACTCAACTCAATTACCATAAATCCCCTGCTAAGGGTTATGGGGGGGGAGGAATGAAGGAACTTTGCTTCAGGGAAAGGGCTGCTGCTGCTTCAGCATGTGAGGAGCGCAGCCACACGTTTCACCTTCCTCAGTATGTTGGTTTACAGGATGAGAGAGATCCTGAAACCTCACTCTAATAGGCTGAGGTGCTGTGCTCGGTGGCCTGCTGGGACCTTTGCCCGTCAGGGCAAGGCGAATAGGCCTTTGTCAGGCCTTCGTCAGGGCTTTGTCGGGGAGGGGCCAGGAGCCCTGCTCGCTTCAATCCCCTCACCGATAGACAGTTGCAGAAACTAGGATGCAAGAACATTTCCTGGATGGGGTTTTGATTTTCGCGAAAAGTGTGTCAGCTTTGCTTTCAGCATGAGTCTGATTTCCCAAAAATGCATTTTGAACAATTTAAAGATTTGATCTGCGTTGGCCGGGAATCTAACCCGGGTCAACTGCTTGGAAGGCAGCTATGCTCACCACTATACCACCAACGCCTGCCGGTCTGGGCTATCTGATGGAGCGCCCCTTAGAAATAAGAATAAGTCATTGGCTGGGAATGAAAAAAGCTTGCGTTTGACGCAGAAGCAGTTCGCATCATGAGGTCTTGCCGGTCAGCCCAACATTTCCCCGGGACCCCTTAAAAAAGGAGCTTGGTTTTAAGTTTGGTTTGATTGAACAGTACATTTTGTTGGCTGGGCTGGGACCCTCTCCTATTTAGCGCAAGAGTGGAACGAGGCAGCAAGTTCAAGGAATGACATTGCATCCAGGCACTTACAGCTCTTTGTGCCCTAATGCCATGACACAAAAACATAATTTGAAAAAACTTAGCAGAGGATGGTTTCGATCCATCGACCTCTGGGTTATGGGCCCAGCACGCTTCCGCTGCGCCACTCTGCTGGTTGGAGAACAAAAGCTTTTCTGGGCTTTTACAGCCTACAAACCGACAACCCTAGACCCAGTTTCGAGTGAAGCGGGCAGTAGGCCTTACAAAGCCAAACAACCTGCAACCACGCACTCCCATCCCATGGCCTTTTGCAGACAGGCCTCATTTCTCTAGCTCACACCCTAACTGCCAACACCCCTTCCCCTTCTCTCTCTGTCTCTCTCTCTCTGTCTCTCTCTCTCATTCTCTCTCTCTCGCAAGTAGATACTTTACTTCCCAGGTGCAACAAAACAAGCCTTCTCGAGCTGGCAGATATGGGAAGGAAGGAAGGAAGGGCCAGTTTGGAAACTCAACTCAATTACCATAAATCCCCTGCTAAGGGTTATGGGGGGGAGGAATGAAGGAACTTTGCTTCAGGGAAAGGGCTGCTGCTGCTTCAGCATGTGAGGAGCGCAGCCACACGTTTCACCTTCCTCAGTATGTTGGTTTACAGGATGAGAGAGATCCTGAAACCTCACTCTAATAGGCTGAGGTGCTGTGCTCGGTGGCCTGCTGGGACCTTTGCCCGTCAGGGCAAGGCGAATAGGCCTTTGTCAGGCCTTCGTCAGGGCTTTGTCGGGGAGGGGCCAGGAGCCCTGCTCGCTTCAATCCCCTCACCGATAGACAGTTGCAGAAACTAGGATGCAAGAACCTTTCCTGGATGGGGTTTTGATTTTCGCGAAAAGTGTGTCAGCTTTGCTTTCAGCATGAGTCTGATTTCCAAAAAATGCATTTTGAACAATTTAAAGATTTGACGAACCCGGGTCAACTGCTTGGAAGGCAGCTATGCTCACCACTATACCACCAACGCCTGCCTGTCTGAGCTCTCTGATGGAGCGCCCCTTAGAAATAAGAATAAGTCATTGGCTGGGAATGAAAAAAGCTTGCGTTTGACGCAGAAGCAGTTCGCATCATAAGGTCTTGCCGGTCAGCCCAACATTTCCCCGGGACCCCTTAAAAAAGGAGCTTGGTTTTAAGTTTGGTTTGATTGAACAGTACATTTTGTTGGCTGGGCTGGGACCCTCTCCTATTTAGCGCAAGAGTGGAACGAGGCAGCAAGTTCAAGGAATGACATTGCATCCAGGCACTTACAGCTCTTTGTGCCCTAATGCCATGACACAAAAACATAATTTGAAAAAACTTAGCAGAGGATGGTTTCTATCCATCGACCTCTGGGTTATGGGCCCAGCACGCTTCCGCTGCGCCACTCTGCTGGTTGGAGAACAAGAGCTTTTCTGGGCTTTTACAGCCTACAAACCGACAACCCTAGACCCAGTTTCGAGTGAAGCGGGCAGTAGGCCTTACAAAGCCAAACAACCTGCAACCACGCACTCCCATCCCATGGCCTTTTGCAGACAGGCCTCATTTCTCTAGCTCACACCCTAACTGCCAACACCCCTTCCCCTTCTCTCTCTGTCTCTCTCTCTCTGTCTCTCTCTCTCATTCTCTCTCTCTCGCAAATAGATACTTTACTTCCCAGGTGCAACAAAACAAGCATTCTCGAGCTGGCAGATATGGGAAGGAAGGAAGGAAGGGCCAGTTTGGAAACTCAACTCAATTACCATAAATCCCCTGCTAAGGGTTATGGGAGGGAGGAATGAAGGAACTTTGCTTCAGGGAAAGGGCTGCTGCTGCTTCAGCATGTGAGGAGCGCAGCCACACGTTTCACCTTCCTCAGTATGTTGGTTTACAGGATGAGAGAGATCCTGAAACCTCACTCTAATAGGCTGAGGTGCTGTGCTCGGTGGCCTGCTGGGACCTTTGCCCGTCAGGGCAAGGCGAATAGGCCTTTGTCAGGCCTTCGTCAGGGCTTTGTCGGGGAGGGGCCAGGAGCCCTGCTCGCTTCAATCCCCTCACCGATAGACAGTTGCAGAAACTAGGATGCAAGAACCTTTCCTGGATGGGGTTTTGATTTTCGCGAAAAGTGTGTCAGCTTTGCTTTCAGCATGAGTCTGATTTCCAAAAAATGCATTTTGAACAATTTAAAGATTTGATCTGCGTTGGCCGGGAATCGAACCCGGGTCAACTGCTTGGTAGGCAGCTATGCTCACCACTATACCACCAACTCCTGCCTGTCTGGACTATCTGATGGAGCGCCCCTTAGAAATAAGAATAAGTCATTGGCTGGGAATGAAAAAAGCTTGCGTTTGACGCAGAAGCAGTTCGCATCATGAGGTCTTGCCGGTCAGCCCAACATTTCCCCGGGACCCCTTAAAAAAGGAGCTTGGTTTTAAGATTGGTTTGATTGAACAGTACATTTTGTTGGCTGGGCTGGGACCCTCTCCTATTTAGCGCAAGAGTGGAACGAGGCAGCAAGTTCAAGGAATGACATTACATCCAGGCACTTACAGCTCTTTGTGCCCTAATGCCATGACACAAAAACATAATTTGAAAAAACTTAGCAGAGGATGGTTTTGATCCATCGACCTCTAGGTTATGGGCCCAGCACGCTTCCGCTGTGCCACTCTGCTGGCTGGAGAACGAGAGCTTTTCGGGGCTTTTACAGCCTACAAACCGACAACCCTAGACCCAGTTTCGAGTGAAGCGGGCAGTATCCCTTACAAAGCCAAACAACCTGCAACCACGCACTCCCATCCCATGGCCTTTTGCAGACAGGCCTCATTTCTCTAGCTCACACCCTAACTGCCAACACCCCTTCCCCTTCTCTCTCTGTCTCTCTCTCTCTGTCTCTCTCTCTCATTCTCTCTCTCTCGCAAATAGATGCTTTACTTCCCAGGTGCAACAAAACAAGCCTTCTCGAGCTGGCAGATATGGGAAGGAAGGAAGGAAGGGCCAGTTTGGAAACTCAACTCAATTACCATAAATCCCCTGCTAAGGGTTATGGGAGGGAGGAATGAAGGAACTTTGCTTCAGGGAAAGGGCTGCTGCTGCTTCAGCATGTGAGGAGCACAGCCACACGTTTCACCTTCCTCAGTATGTTGGTTTACAGGATGAGAGAGATCCTGAAACCTCACTCTAATAGGCTGAGGTGCTGTGCTCGGTGGCCTGCTGGGACCTTTGCCCGTCAGGGCAAGGCGAATAGGCCTTTGTCAGGCCTTTGTCGGGGAGGGGCCAGGAGCCCTGCTCGCTTCAATCCCCTCACCGATAGACAGTTGCAGAAACTAGGATGCAAGAACCTTTCCTGGATGGGGTTTTGATTTTCACGAAAAGTGTGTCAGCTTTGCTTTCAGCATGAGTCTGATTTCCAAAAAATGCATTTTGAACAATTTAAAGATTTGATCTGCGTTGGCCGGGAATGGAACCCGGGTCAACTGCTTGGAAGGCAGCTATGCTCACCATTATACCACCAACGCCTGCCTGTCTGGGCTATGTGATGGAGCGCCCCTTAGAAATAAGAATAAGTCATTGGCTGGGAATGAAAAAAGCTTGCGTTTGACGCAGAAGCAGTTCGCATCATGAGGTCTTGCCGGTCAGCCCAACATTTCCCCGGGACCCCTTAAAAAAGGAGCTTGGTTTTAAGTTTGGTTTGATTGAACAGTACATTTTGTTGGCTGGGCTGGGACCCTCTCCTATTTAGCGCAAGAGTGGAACGAGGCAGCAAGTTCAAGGAATGACATTGCATCCAGGCACTTACAGCTCTTTTTGCCCTAATGCCATGACACAAAAACATAATTTGAAAAAAGTTAGCAGAGGATGGTTTCGATCCATCGACCTCTGGGTTATGGGCCCAGCACGCTTCCGCTGCGCCACTCTGCTGGTTGGAGAACAAGAGCTTTTCTGGGCTTTTACAGCCTACAAACCGACAACCCTAGACCCAGTTTCGAGTGAAGCGGGCAGTAGGCCTTACAAAGCCAAACAACCTGCAACCACGCACTCCCATCCCATGGCCTTTTGCAGACAGGCCTCATTTCTCTAGCTCACACCCTAACTGCCAACACCCCTTCCCCTTCTCTCTCTGTCTCTCTCTCTCTGTCTCTCTCTCTCATTCTCTCTCTCTCGCAAGTAGATACTTTACTTCCCAGGTGCAACAAAACAAGCCTTCTCGAGCTGGCAGATATGGGAAGGAAGGAAGGAAGGGCCAGTTTGGAAACTCAACTCAATTACCATAAATCCCCTGGTAAGGGTTATGGGGGGGAGGAATGAAGGAACTTTGCTTCAGGGAAAGGGCTGCTGCTGCTTCAGCATGTGAGGAGCGCAGCCACACGTTTCACCTTCCTCAGTATGTTGGTTTACAGGATGAGAGAGATCCTGAAACCTCACTCTAATAGGCTGAGGTGCTGTGCTCGGTGGCCTGCTGGGACCTTTGCCCGTCAGGGCAAGGCGAATAGGCCTTTGTCAGGCCTTCGTCAGGTCTTTGTCGGGGAGGGGCCAGGAGCCCTGCTCGCTTCAATCCCCTCACCGATAGACAGTTGCAGAAACTAGGATGCAAGAACATTTCCTGGATGGGGTTTTGATTTTCGCGAAAAGTGTGTCAGCTTTGCTTTCAGCATGAGTCTGATTTCCCAAAAATGCATTTTGAACAATTTAAAGATTTGATCTGCGTTGGCCGGGAATCGAACCCGGGTCAACTGCTTGGAAGGCAGCTATGCTCACCACTATACCACCAACGCCTGCCTGTCTGAGCTCTCTGATGGAGCGCCCCTTAGAAATAAGAATAAGTCATTGGCTGGGAATGAAAAAAGCTTGCGTTTGACGCAGAAGCAGTTCGCATCATGAGGTCTTGCCGGTCAGCCCAACATTTCCCCGGGACCCCTTAAAAAAGGAGCTTGGTTTTAAGTTTGGTTTGATTGAACAGTACATTTTGTTGGCTGGGCTGGGACCCTCTCCTATTTAGCGCAAGAGTGGAACGAGGCAGCAAGTTCAAGGAATGACATTGCATCCAGGCACTTACAGCTCTTTGTGCCCTAATGCCATGACACAAAAACATAATTTGAAAAAACTTAGCAGAGGATGGTTTCGATCCATCGACCTCTGGGTTATGGGCCCAGCACGCTTCCGCTGCGCCACTCTGCTGGTTGGAGAACAAGAGCTTTTCTGGGCTTTTACAGCCTACAAACCGACAACCCTAGACCCAGTTTCGAGTGAAGCGGGCAGTAGGCCTTACAAAGCCAAACAACCTGCAACCACGCACTCCCATCCCATAGCCTTTTGCAGACAGGCCTCATTTCTCTAGCTCACACCCTAACTGCCAACACCCCTTCCCCTTCTCTCTCTGTCTCTCTCTCTCTGTCTCTCTCTCTCATTCTCTCTCTCTCGCAAGTAGATACTTTACTTCCCAGGTGCAACAAAACAAGCCTTCTCGAGCTGGCAGATATGGGAAGGAAGGAAGGAAGGGCCAGTTTGGAAACTCAACTCAATTACCATAAATCCCCTGCTAAGGGTTATGGGAGGGAGGAATGAAGGAACTTTGCTTCAGGGAAAGGGCTGCTGCTGCTTCAGCATGTGAGGAGCGCAGCCACACGTTTCACCTTCCTCAGTATGTTGGTTTACAGGATGAGAGAGATCCTGAAACCTCACTCTAATAGGCTGAGGTGCTGTGCTCGGTGGCCTGCTGGGACCTTTGCCGGTCAGGGCAAGGCGAATAGGCCTTTGTCAGGCCTTCGTCAGGGCTTTGTCGGGGAGGGGCCAGGAGCCCTGCTCGCTTCAATCCCCTCACCGATAGACAGTTGCAGAAACTAGGATGCAAGAACCTTTCCTGGATGGGGTTTTGATTTTCGCGAAAAGTGTGTCAGCTTTGCTTTCAGCATGAGTCTGATTTCCAAAAAATGCATTTTGAACAATTTAAAGATTTGATCTGCGTTGGCCGGGAATCGAACCCGGGTCAACTGCTTGGAAGGCAGCTATGCTCACCACTATACCACCAACGCCTGCCTGTCTGAGCTCTCTGATGGAGCGCCCCTTAGAAATAAGAATAAGTCATTGGCTGGGAATGAAAAAAGCTTGCGTTTGACGCAGAAGCAGTTCGCATCATGAGGTCTTGCCGGTCAGCCCAACATTTCCCCGGGACCCCTTAAAAAAGGAGCTTGGTTTTAAGTTTGGTTTGATTGAACAGTACATTTTGTTGGCTGGGCTGGGACCCTCTCCTATTTAGCGCAAGAGTGGAACGAGGCAGCAAGTTCAAGGAATGACATTGCATCCAGGCACTTACAGCTCTTTGTGCCCTAATGCCATGACACAAAAACATAATTTGAAAAAACTTAGCAGAGGATGGTTTCGATCCATCGACCTCTGGGTTATGGGCCCAGCACGCTTCCGCTGTGCCACTCTGCTGGCTGGAGAACGAGAGCTTTTCGGGGCTTTTACAGCCTACAAACCGACAACCCTAGACCCAGTTTCGAGTGAAGCGGGCAGTATCCCTTACAAAGCCAAACAACCTGCAACCACGCACTCCCATCCCATGGCCTTTGGCAGACAGGCCTCATTTCTCTAGCTCACACCCTAACTGCCAACACCCCTTCCCCTTCTCTCTCTGTCTCTCTCTCTCTCTGTCTCTCTCTCTCATTCTCTCTCTCTCGCAAATAGATACTTTACTTCCCAGGTGCAACAAAACAAGCCTTCTCGAGCTGGCAGATATGGGAAGGAAGGAAGGAAGGGCCAGTTTGGAAACTCAACTCAATTACCATAAATCCCCTGCTAAGGGTTATGGGAGGGAGGAATGAAGGAACTTTGCTTCAGGGAAAGGGCTGCTGCTGCTTCAGCATGTGAGGAGCACAGCCACACGTTTCACCTTCCTCAGTATGTTGGTTTACAGGATGAGAGAGATCCTGAAACCTCACTCTAATAGGCTGAGGTGCTGTGCTCGGTGGCCTGCTGGGACCTTTGCCCGTCAGGGCAAGGCGAATAGGCCTTTGTCAGGCCTTTGTCGGGGAGGGGCCAGGAGCCCTGCTCGCTTCAATCCCCTCACCGATAGACAGTTGCAGAAACTAGGATGCAAGAACCTTTCCTGGATGGGGTTTTGATTTTCACGAAAAGTGTGTCAGCTTTGCTTTCAGCATGAGTCTGATTTCCAAAAAATACATTTTGAACAATTTAAAGATTTGATCTGCGTTGGCCGGGAATCGAACCCGGGTCAACTGCTTGGAAGGCAGCTATGCTCACCACTATACCACCAACGCCTGCCTGTCTGGGCTATGTGATGGAGCGCCCCTTAGAAATAAGAATAAGTCATTGGCTGGGAATGAAAAAAGCTTGCGTTTGACGCAGAAGCAGTTCGCATCATGAGGTCTTGCCGGTCAGCCCAACATTTCCCCGGGACCCCTTAAAAAAGGAGCTTGGTTTTAAGTTTGGTTTGATTGAACAGTACATTTCGTTGGCTGGGCTGGGACCCTCTCCTATTTAGCGCAAGAGTGGAACGAGGCAGCAAGTTCAAGGAATGACATTGCATCCAGGCACTTACAGCTCTTTGTGCCCTAATGCCATGACACAAAAACATAATTTGAAAAAACTTAGCAGAGGATGGTTTCTATCCATCGACCTCTGGGTTATGGGCCCAGCACGCTTCCGCTGCGCCACTCTGCTGGTTGGAGAACAAGAGCTTTTCTGGGCTTTTACAGCCTACAAACCGACAACCCTAGACCCAGTTTCGAGTGAAGCGGGCAGTAGGCCTTACAAAGCCAAACAACCTGCAACCACGCACTCCCATCCCATGGCCTTTTGCAGACAGGCCTCATTTCTCTAGCTCACACCCTAACTGCCAACACCCCTTCCCCTTCTCTCTCTGTCTCTCTCTCTCTCTGTCTCTCTCTCTCATTCTCTCTCTCTCGCAAATAGATACTTTACTTCCCAGGTGCAACAAAACAAGCCTTCTCGAGCTGGCAGATATGGGAAGGAAGGAAGGGCCAGTTTGGAAACTCAACTCAATTACCATAAATCCCCTGCTAAGGGTTATGGGAGGGAGGAATGAAGGAACTTTGCTTCAGGGAAAGGGCTGCTGCTGCTTCAGCATGTGAGGAGCACAGCCACACGTTTCACCTTCCTCAGTATGTTGGTTTACAGGATGAGAGAGATCCTGAAACCTCACTCTAATAGGCTGAGGTGCTGTGCTCGGTGACCTGCTGGGACCTTTGCCCGTCAGGGCAAGGCGAATAGGCCTTTGTCAGGCCTTTGTCGGGGAGGGGCCAGGAGCCCTGCTCGCTTCAATCCCCTCACCGATAGACAGTTGCAGAAACTAGGATGCAAGAACCTTTCCTGGATGGGGTTTTGATTTTCACGAAAAGTGTGTCAGCTTTGCTTTCAGCATGAGTCTGATTTCCAAAAAATGCATTTTGAACAATTTAAAGATTTGATCTGCGTTGGCCGGGAATCGAACCCGGGTCAACTGCTTGGAAGGCAGCTATGCTCACCACTATACCACCAACGCCTGCCTGTCTGGGCTATCTGATGGAGCGCCCCTTAGAAATAAGAATAAGTCATTGGCTGGGAATGAAAAAAGCTTGCGTTTGACGCAGAAGCAGTTCGCATCATGAGGTCTTGCCGCTCAGCCCAACATTTCCCCGGGACCCCTTAAAAAAGGAGCTTGGTTTTAAGTTTGGTTTGATTGAACAGTACATTTTGTTGGCTGGGCTGGGACCCTCTCCTATTTAGCGCAAGAGTGGAACGAGGTAGCAAGTTCAAGGAATGACATTGCATCCAGGCACTTACAGCTCTTTGTGCCCTAATGCCATGACACAAAAACATAATTTGAAAAAACTTAGCAGAGGATGGTTTCGATCCATCGACCTCTGGGTTATGGGCCCAGCACTGGGCCCAGCACGCTTCCGCTGCGCCACTCTGCTGGTGGGAGAACAAGAGCTTTTCTGGGCTTTTACAGCCTACAAACCGACAACCCTAGACCCAGTTTCGAGTGAAGCGGGCAGTAGGCCTTACAAAGCCAAACAACCTGCAACCACGCACTCCCATCCCATGGCCTTTTGCAGACAGGCCTCATTTCTCTAGCTCACACCCTAACTGCCAACACCCCTTCCCCTTCTCTCTCTGTCTCTCTCTCTCTGTCTCTCTCTCTCTCATTCTCTCTCTCTCGCAAATAGATACTTTACTTCCCAGGTGCAACAAAACAAGCCTTCTCGAGCTGGCAGATATGGGAAGGAAGGAAGGAAGGGCCAGTTTGGAAACTCAACTCAATTACCATAAATCCCCTGCTAAGGGTTATGGGAGGGAGGAATGAAGGAACTTTGCTTCAGGGAAAGGGCTGCTGCTGCTTCAGCATGTGAGGAGCGCAGCCACATGTTTCACCTTCCTCAGTATGTTGGTTTAAAGGATGAGAGAGATCCTGAAACCTCACTCTAATAGGCTGAGGTGCTGTGCTCGGTGGCCTGCTGGGACCTTGGCCCGTCAGGGCAAGGCGAATAGGCCTTTGTCAGGCCTTTGTCGGGGAGGGGCCAGGAGCCCTGCTCGCTTCAATCCCCTCACCGATAGACAGTTGCAGAAACTAGGATGCAAGAACCTTTCCTGGATGGGGTTTTGATTTTCACGAAAAGTGTGTCAGCTTTGCTTTCAGCATGAGTCTGATTTCCAAAAAATGCATTTCGAACAATTTAAAGATTTGATCTGCTTTGGCCGGGAATCCAACCCGGGTCAACTGCTTGGAAGGCAGCTATGCTCACCACTATACCACCAACGCCTGCCTGTCTGGGCTATGTGATGGAGCGCCCCTTAGAAATAAGAATAAGTCATTGGCTGGGAATGAAAAAAGCTTGCGTTTGACGCAGAAGCAGTTCGCATCATGAGGTCTTGCCGGTCAGCCCAACATTTCCCCGGGACCCCTTAAAAAAGGAGCTTGGTTTTAAGTTTGGTTTGATTGAACAGTACATTTTGTTGGCTGGGCTGGGACCCTCTCCTATTTAGCGCAAGAGTGGAACGAGGCAGCAAGTTCAAGGAATGACATTGCATCCAGGCACTTACAGCTCTTTGTGCCCTAATGCCATGACACAAAAACATAATTTGAAAAAACTTAGCAGAGGATGGTTTCGATCCATCGACCTCTGGGTTATGGGCCCAGCACACTTCCGCTGCGCCACTCTGCTGGTTGCAGAACAAGAGCTTTTCTGGGCTTTTACAGCCTACAAACCGACAACCCTAGACCCAGTTTCGAGTGAAGCGGGCAGTAGGCCTTACAAAGCCAAACAACCTGCAACCACGCACTCCCATCCCATGGCCTTTTGCAGACAGGCCTCATTTCTCTAGCTCGCACCCTAACTGCCAACACCCCTTCCCCTTCTCTCTCTGTCTCTCTCTCTCTCTGTCTCTCTCTCTCATTCTCTCTCTCTCGCAAATAGATACTTTACTTCCCAGGTGCAACAAAACAAGCCTTCTCGAGCTGGCAGATATGGGAAGGAAGGAAGGAAGGGCCAGTTTGGAAACTCAACTCAATTACCATAAATCCCCTGCTAAGGGTTATGGGAGGGAGGAATGAAGGAACTTTGCTTCAGGGAAAGGGCTGCTGCTGCTTCAGCATGTGAGGAGCGCAGCCACACGTTTCACCTTCCTCAGTATGTTGGTTTACAGGATGAGAGAGATCCTGAAACCTCACTCTAATAGGCTGAGGTGCTGTGCTCGGTGGCCTGCTGGGACCTTGGCCCGTCAGGGCAAGGCGAATAGGCCTTTGTCAGGCCTTCGTCAGGGCTTTGTCGGGGAGGGGCCAGGAGCCCTGCTCGCTTCAATCCCCTCACCGATAGACAGTTGCAGAAACTAGGATGCAAGAACCTTTCCTGGATGGGGTTTTGATTGTCACGAAAAGTGTGTCAGCTTTGCTTTCAGCATGAGTCTGATTTCCAAAAAATGCATTTTGAACAATTTAAAGATTTGATCTGCGTTGGCCGGGAATCGAACCCGGGTCAACTGCTTGGAAGGCAGCTATGCTCACCACTATACCACCAACGCCTGCCTGTCTGGGCTATCTGATGGAGCGCCCCTTAGAAATAAGAATAAGTCATTGGCTGGGAATGAAAAAAGCTTGCGTTTGACGCAGTAGCAGTTCGCATCATGAGGTCTTGCCGGTCAGCCCAACATTTCCCCGGGACCCCTTAAAAAAGGAGCTTGGTTTTAAGTTTGGTTTGATTGAACAGTACATTTTGTTGGCTGGGCTGGGACCCTCTCCTATTTAGCGCAAGAGTGGAACGCGGCAGCAAGTTCAAGGAATGACATTGCATCCAGGCACTTACAGCTCTTTGTGCCCTAATGCCATGACACAAAAACATAATTTGAAAAAACTTAGCAGAGGATGGTTTCGATCCATCGACCTCTGGGTTATGGGCCCAGCACGCTTCCGCTGCGCCACTCTGCTGGTTGGAGAACAAGAGCTTTTCTGGGCTTTTACAGCCTACAAACCGACAACCCTAGACCCAGTTTCGAGTGAAGCGGGCAGTAGGCCTTACAAAGCCAAACAACCTGCAACCACGCACTCCCATCCCATGGCCTTTTGCAGACAGGCCTCATTTCTCTAGCTCACACCCTAACTGCCAACACCCCTTCCCCTTCTCTCTCTGTCTCTCTCTCTCTGTCTCTCTCTCTCATTCTCTCTCTCTCGCAAATAGATACTTTACTTCCCAGGTGCAACAAAACAAGCCTTCTCGAGCTGGCAGATATGGGAAGGAAGGAAGGAAGGGCCAGTTTGGAAACTCAACTCAATTACCATAAATCCCCTGCTAAGGGTTATGGGAGGGAGGAATGAAGGAACTTTGCTTCAGGGAAAGGGCTGCTGCTGCTTCAGCATGTGAGGAGCACAGCCACACGTTTCACCTTCCTCAGTATGTTGGTTTACAGGATGAGAGAGATCCTGAAACCTCACTCTAATAGGCTGAGGTGCTGTGCTCGGTGGCCTGCTGGGACCTTTGCCCGTCAGGGCAAGGCGAATAGGCCTTTGTCAGGCCTTTGTCGGGGAGGGGCCAGGAGCCCTGCTCGCTTCAATCCCCTCACCGATAGACAGTTGCAGAAACTAGGATGCAAGAACCTTTCCTGGATGGGGTTTTGATTTTCACGAAAAGTGTGTCAGCTTTGCTTTCAGCATGAGTCTGATTTCCAAAAAATGCATTTTGAACAATTTAAAGATTTGATCTGCGTTGGCCGGGAATGGAACCCGGGTCAACTGCTTGGAAGGCAGCTATGCTCACCACTATACCACCAACGCCTGCCTGTCTGGGCTATCTGATGGAGCGCCCCTTAGAAATAAGAATAAGTCATTGGCTGGGAATGAAAAAAGCTTGCGTTTGACGCAGAAGCAGTTCGCATCATGAGGTCTTGCCGGTCAGCCCAACATTTCCCCGGGACCCCTTAAAAAAGGAGCTTGGTTTTAAGTTTGGTTTGATTGAACAGTACATTTTGTTGGCTGGGCTGGGACCCTCTCCTATTTAGCGCAAGAGTGGAACGAGGCAGCAAGTTCAAGGAATGACATTGCATCCAGGCACTTACAGCTCTTTGTGCCCTAATGCCATGACACAAAAACATAATTTGAAAAAACTTAGCAGAGGATGGTTTCGATCCATCGACCTCTGGGTTATGGGCCCAGCACGCTTCCGCTGCGCCACTCTGCTGGTTGGAGAACAAGAGCTTTTCTGGGCTTTTACAGCCTACAAACCGACAACCCTAGACCCAGTTTCGAGTGAAGCGGGCAGTAGGCCTTACAAAGCCAAACAACCTGCAACCACGCACTCCCATCCCATGGCCTTTTGCAGACAGGCCTCATTTCTCTAGCTCACACCCTAACTGCCAACACCCCTTCCCCTTCTCTCTCTGTCTCTCTCTCTCTGTCTCTCTCTCTCATTCTCTCTCTCTCACAAATAGATACTTTACTTCCCAGGTGCAACAAAACAAGTCTTCTCGAGCTGGCAGATATGGGAAGGAAGGAAGGAAGGGCCAGTTTGGAAACTCAACTCAATTACCATAAATCCCCTGCTAAGGGTTATGGGAGGGAGGAATGAAGGAACTTTGCTTCAGGGAAAGGGCTGCTGCTGCTTCAGCATGTGAGGAGCGCAGCCACACGTTTCACCTTCCTCAGTATGTTGGTTTACAGGATGAGAGAGATCCTGAAACCTCACTCTAATAGGCTGAGGGGCTGTGCTCGGTGGCCTGCTGGGACCTTTGCCCGTCAGGGCAAGGCGAATAGGCCTTTGTCAGGCCTTCGTCAGGGCTTTGTCGGGGAGGGGCCAGGAGCCCTGCTCGCTTCAATCCCCTCACCGATAGACAGTTGCAGAAACTAGGATGCAAGAACCTTTCCTGGATGGGGTTTTGATTTTCACGAAAAGTGTGTCAGCTTTGCTTTCAGCATGAGTCTGATTTCCAAAAAAAGCATTTTGAACAATTTAAAGATTTGATCTGCGTTGGCAGGGAATGGAACCCGGGTCAACTGCTTGGAAGGCAGCTATGCTCACCACTATACCACCAACGCCTGCCTGTCTGGGCTATCTGATGGAGCGCCCCTTAGAAATAAGAATAAGTCATTGGCTGGGAATGAAAAAAGCTTGCGTTTGACGCAGAAGCAGTTCGCATCATGAGGTCTTGCCGGTCAGCCCAACATTTCCCCGGGACCCCTTAAAAAAGGAGCTTGGTTTTAAGTTTGGTTTGATTGAACAGTACATTTTGTTGGCTGGGCTGGGACCCTCTCCTATTTAGCGCAAGAGTGGAACGAGGCAGCAAGTTCAAGGAATGACATTGCATCCAGGCACTTACAGCTCTTTGTGCCCTAATGCCATGACACAAAAACATAATTTGAAAAAACTTAGCAGAGGATGGTTTCGATCCATCGACCTCTGGGTTATGGGCCCAGCACGCTTCCGCTGCGCCACTCTGCTGGTTGGAGAACAAGAGCTTTTCTGGGCTTTTACAGCCTACAAACCGACAACCCTAGACCCAGTTTCGAGTGAAGCGGGCAGTAGGCCTTACAAAGCCAAACAACCTGCAACCACGCACTCCCATCCCATGGCCTTTTGCAGACAGGCCTCATTTCTCTAGCTCACACCCTAACTGCCAACACCCCTTCCCCTTCTCTCTCTGTCTCTCTCTCTCTGTCTCTCTCTCTCATTCTCTCTCTCTCGCAAGTAGATACTTTGCTTCCCAGGTGCAACAAAACAAGCCTTCTCGAGCTGGCAGATATGGGAAGGAAGGAAGGGCCAGTTTGGAAACTCAACTCAATTACCATAAATCCCCTGCTAAGGGTTATGGGGGGGGAGGAATGAAGGAGCTTTGCTTCAGGGAAAGGGCTGCTGCTGCTTCAGCATGTGAGGAGCGCAGCCACACGTTTCACCTTCCTCAGTATGTTGGTTTACAGGATGAGAGAGATCCTGAAACCTCACTCTAATAGGCTGAGGTGCTGTGCTCGGTGGCCTGCTGGGACCTTTGCCCGTCAGGGCAAGGCGAATAGGCCTTTGTCAGGCCTTCGTCAGGGCTTTGTCGGGGAGGGGCCAGGAGCCCTGCTCGCTTCAATCCCCTCACCGATAGACAGTTGCAGAAACTAGGATGCAAGAACATTTCCTGGATGGGGTTTTGATTTTCGCGAAAAGTGTGTCAGCTTTGCTTTCAGCATGAGTCTGATTTCCCAAAAATGCATTTTGAACAATTTAAAGATTTGATCTGCGTTGGCCGGGAATCTAACCCGGGTCAACTGCTTGGAAGGCAGCTATGCTCACCACTATACCACCAACGCCTGCCGGTCTGGGCTATCTGATGGAGCGCCCCTTAGAAATAAGAATAAGTCATTGGCTGGGAATGAAAAAAGCTTGCGTTTGACGCAGAAGCAGTTCGCATCATGAGGTCTTGCCGGTCAGCCCAACATTTCCCCGGGACCCCTTAAAAAAGGAGCTTGGTTTTAAGTTTGGTTTGATTGAACAGTACATTTTGTTGGCTGGGCTGGGACCCTCTCCTATTTAGCGCAAGAGTGGAACGAGGCAGCAAGTTCAAGGAATGACATTGCATCCAGGCACTTACAGCTCTTTGTGCCCTAATGCCATGACACAAAAACATAATTTGATAAAACTTAGCAGAGGATGGTTTCGATCCATCGACCTCTGGGTTATGGGCCCAGCACGCTTCCGCTGCGCCACTCTGCTGGTTGGAGAACAAGAGCTTTTCTGGGCTTTTACAGCCTACAAACCGACAACCCTAGACCCAGTTTCGAGTGAAGCGGGCAGTAGGCCTTACAAAGCCAAACAACCTGCAACCACGCACTCCCATCCCATGGCCTTTTGCAGACAGGCCTCATTTCTCTAGCTCACACCCTAACTGCCAACACCCCTTCCCCTTCTCTCTCTGTCTCTCTCTCTCTGTCTCTCTCTCTCATTCTCTCTCTCTCGCAAGTAGATACTTTACTTCCCAGGTGCAACAAAACAAGCCTTCTCGAGCTGGCAGATATGGGAAGGAAGGAAGGAAGGGCCAGTTTGGAAACTCAACTCAATTACCATAAATCCCCTGCTAAGGGTTATGGGGGGGAGGAATGAAGGAACTTTGCTTCAGGGAAAGGGCTGCTGCTGCTTCAGCATGTGAGGAGCGCAGCCACACGTTTCACCTTCCTCAGTATGTTGGTTTACAGGATGAGAGAGATCCTGAAACCTCACTCTAATAGGCTGAGGTGCTGTGCTCGGTGGCCTGCTGGGACCTTTGCCCGTCAGGGCAAGGCGAATAGGCCTTTGTCAGGCCTTCGTCAGGGCTTTGTCGGGGAGGGGCCAGGAGCCCTGCTCGCTTCAATCCCCTCACCGATAGACAGTTGCAGAAACTAGGATGCAAGAACCTTTCCTGGATGGGGTTTTGATTTTCGCGAAAAGTGTGTCAGCTTTGCTTTCAGCATGAGTCTGATTTCCAAAAAATGCATTTTGAACAATTTAAAGATTTGATCTGCGTTGGCCGGGAATCGAACCCGGGTCAACTACTTGGAAGGCAGCTATGCTCACCACTATACCACCAACGCCTGCCTGTCTGAGCTCTCTGATGGAGCGCCCCTTAGAAATAAGAATAAGTCATTGGCTGGGAATGAAAAAAGCTTGCGTTTGACGCAGAAGCAGTTCGCATCATGAGGTCTTGCCGGTCAGCCCAACATTTCCCCGGGACCCCTTAAAAAAGGAGCTTGGTTTTAAGTTTGGTTTGATTGAACAGTACATTTTGTTGGCTGGGCTGGGACCCTCTCCTATTTAGCGCAAGAGTGGAACGAGGCAGCAAGTTCAAGGAATGACATTGCATCCAGGCACTTACAGCTCTTTGTGCCCTAATGCCATGACACAAAAACATAATTTGAAAAAACTTAGCAGAGGATGGTTTCGATCCATCGACCTCTGGGTTATGGGCCCAGCACGCTTCCGCTGTGCCACTCTGCTGGCTGGAGAACGAGAGCTTTTCGGGGCTTTTACAGCCTACAAACCGACAACCCTAGACCCAGTTTCGAGTGAAGCGGGCAGTATCCCTTACAAAGCCAAACAACCTGCAACCACGCACTCCCATCCCATGGCCTTTTGCAGACAGGCCTCATTTCTCTAGCTCACACCCTAACTGCCAACACCCCTTCCCCTTCTCTCTCTGTCTCTCTCTCTCTGTCTCTCTCTCTCATTCTCTCTCTCTCGCAAATAGATGCTTTACTTCCCAGGTGCAACAAAACAAGCCTTCTCGAGCTGGCAGATATGGGAAGGAAGGAAGGAAGGGCCAGTTTGGAAACTCAACTCAATTACCATAAATCCCCTGCTAAGGGTTATGGGAGGGAGGAATGAAGGAACTTTGCTTCAGGGAAAGGGCTGCTGCTGCTTCAGCATGTGAGGAGCACAGCCACACGTTTCACCTTCCTCAGTATGTTGGTTTACAGGATGAGAGAGATCCTGAAACATCACTCTAATAGGCTGAGGTGCTGTGCTCGGTGGCCTGCTGGGACCTTTGCCCGTCAGGGCAAGGCGAATAGGCCTTTGTCAGGCCTTTGTCGGGGAGGGGCCAGGAGCCCTGCTCGCTTCAATCCCCTCACCGATAGACAGTTGCAGAAACTAGGATGCAAGAACCTTTCCTGGATGGGGTTTTGATTTTCACGAAAAGTGTGTCAGCTTTGCTTTCAGCATGAGTCTGATTTCCAAAAAATGCATTTTGAACAATTTAAAGATTTGATCTGCGTTGGCCGGGAATGGAACCCGGGTCAACTGCTTGGAAGGCAGCTATGCTCACCATTATACCACCAACGCCTGCCTGTCTGGGCTATCTGATGGAGCGCCCCTTAGAAATAAGAATAAGTCATTGGCTGGGAATGAAAAAAGCTTGCGTTTGACGCAGAAGCAGTTCGCATCATGAGGTCTTGCCGGTCAGCCCAACATTTCCCCGGGACCCCTTAAAAAAGGAGCTTGGTTTTAAGTTTGGTTTGATTGAACAGTACATTTTGTTGGCTGGGCTGGGACCCTCTCCTATTTAGCGCAAGAGTGGAACGAGGCAGCAAGTTCAAGGAATGACATTGCATCCAGGCACTTACAGCTCTTTTTGCCCTAATGCCATGACACAAAAACATAATTTGAAAAAAGTTAGCAGAGGATGGTTTCGATCCATCGACCTCTGGGTTATGGGCCCAGCACGCTTCCGCTGCGCCACTCTGCTGGTTGGAGAACAAGAGCTTTTCTGGGCTTTTACAGCCTACAAACCGACAACCCTAGACCCAGTTTCGAGTGAAGCGGGCAGTAGGCCTTACAAAGCCAAACAACCTGCAACCACGCACTCCCATCCCATGGCCTTTTGCAGACAGGCCTCATTTCTCTAGCTCACACCCTAACTGCCAACACCCCTTCCCCTTCTCTCTCTGTCTCTCTCTCTCTGTCTCTCTCTCTCATTCTCTCTCTCTCGCAAGTAGATACTTTACTTCCCAGGTGCAACAAAACAAGCCTTCTCGAGCTGGCAGATATGGGAAGGAAGGAAGGAAGGGCCAGTTTGGAAACTCAACTCAATTACCATAAATCCCCTGCTAAGGGTTATGGGGGGGAGGAATGAAGGAACTTTGCTTCAGGGAAAGGGCTGCTGCTGCTTCAGCATGTGAGGAGCGCAGCCACACGTTTCACCTTCCTCAGTATGTTGGTTTACAGGATGAGAGAGATCCTGAAACCTCACTCTAATAGGCTGAGGTGCTGTGCTCGGTGGCCTGCTGGGACCTTTGCCCGTCAGGGCAAGGCGAATAGGCCTTTGTCAGGCCTTCGTCAGGGCTTTGTCGGGGAGGGGCCAGGAGCCCTGCTCGCTTCAATCCCCTCACCGATAGACAGTTGCAGAAACTAGGATGCAAGAACATTTCCTGGATGGGGTTTTGATTTTCGCGAAAAGTGTGTCAGCTTTGCTTTCAGCATGAGTCTGATTTCCCAAAAATGCATTTTGAACAATTTAAAGATTTGATCTGCGTTGGCCGGGAATCGAACCCGGGTCAACTGCTTGGAAGGCAGCTATGCTCACCACTATACCACCAACGCCTGCCTGTCTGAGCTCTCTGATGGAGCGCCCCTTAGAAATAAGAATAAGTCATTGGCTGGGAATGAAAAAAGCTTGCGTTTGACACAGAAGCAGTTCGCATCATGAGGTCTTGCCGGTCAGCCCAATATTTCCCCGGGACCCCTTAAAAAAGGAGCTTGGTTTTAAGTTTGGTTTGATTGAACAGTACATTTTGTTGGCTGGGCTGGGACCCTCTCCTATTTAGCGCAAGAGTGGAACGAGGCAGCAAGTTCAAGGAATGACATTGCATCCAGGCACTTACAGCTCTTTGTGCCCTAATGCCATGACACAAAAACATAATTTGAAAAAACTTAGCAGAGGATGGTTTCGATCCATCGACCTCTGGGTTATGGGCCCAGCACGCTTCCGCTGCGCCACTCTGCTGGTTGGAGAACAAGAGCTTTTCTGGGCTTTTACAGCCTACAAACCGACAACCCTAGACCCAGTTTCGAGTGAAGCGGGCAGTAGGCCTTACAAAGCCAAACAACCTGCAACCACGCACTCCCATCCCATGGCCTTTTGCAGACAGGCCTCATTTCTCTAGCTCACACCCTAACTGCCAACACCCCTTCCCCTTCTCTCTCTGTCTCTCTCTCTCTGTCTCTCTCTCTCATTCTCTCTCTCTCGCAAGTAGATACTTTACTTCCCAGGTGCAACAAAACAAGCCTTCTCGAGCTGGCAGATATGGGAAGGAAGGAAGGAAGGGCCAGTTTGGAAACTCAACTCAATTACCATAAATCCCCTGCTAAGGGTTATGGGAGGGAGGAATGAAGGAACTTTGCTTCAGGGAAAGGGCTGCTGCTGCTTCAGCATGTGAGGAGCGCAGCCACACGTTTCACCTTCCTCAGTATGTTGGTTTACAGGATGAGAGAGATCCTGAAACCTCACTCTAATAGGCTGAGGTGCTGTGCTCGGTGGCCTGCTGGGACCTTTGCCGGTCAGGGCAAGGCGAATAGGCCTTTGTCAGGCCTTTGTCGGGGAGGGGCCAGGAGCCCTGCTCGCTTCAATCCCCTCACCGATAGACAGTTGCAGAAACTAGGATGCAAGAACCTTTCCTGGATGGGGTTTTGATTTTCGCGAAAAGTGTGTCAGCTTTGCTTTCAGCATGAGTCTGATTTCCAAAAAATGCATTTTGAACAATTTAAAGATTTGATCTGCGTTGGCCGGGAATCGAACCCGGGTCAACTGCTTGGAAGGCAGCTATGCTCACCACTATACCACCAACGCCTGCCTGTCTGAGCTCTCTGATGGAGCGCCCCTTAGAAATAAGAATAAGTCATTGGCTGGGAATGAAAAAAGCTTGCGTTTGACGCAGAAGCAGTTCGCATCATGAGGTCTTGCCGGTCAGCCCAACATTTCCCCGGGACCCCTTAAAAAAGGAGCTTGGTTTTAAGTTTGGTTTGATTGAACAGTACATTTTGTTGGCTGGGCTGGGACCCTCTCCTATTTAGCGCAAGAGTGGAACGAGGCAGCAAGTTCAAGGAATGACATTGCATCCAGGCACTTACAGCTCTTTGTGCCCTAATGCCATGACACAAAAACATAATTTGAAAAAACTTAGCAGAGGATGGTTTCGATCCATCGACCTCTGGGTTATGGGCCCAGCACGCTTCCGCTGTGCCACTCTGCTGGCTGGAGAACGAGAGCTTTTCGGGGCTTTTACAGCCTACAAACCGACAACCCTAGACCCAGTTTCGAGTGAAGCGGGCAGTATCCCTTACAAAGCCAAACAACCTGCAACCACGCACTCCCATCCCATGGCCTTTTGCAGACAGGCCTCATTTCTCTAGCTCACACCCTAACTGCCAACACCCCTTCCCCTTCTCTCTCTGTCTCTCTCTCTCTGTCTCTCTCTCTCATTCTCTCTCTCTCGCAAATAGATACTTTACTTCCCAGGTGCAACAAAACAAGCCTTCTCGAGCTGGCAGATATGGGAAGGAAGGAAGGAAGGGCCAGTTTGGAAACTCAACTCAATTACCATAAATCCCCTGCTAAGGGTTATGGGGGGGAGGAATGAAGGAACTTTGCTTCAGGGAAAGGGCTGCTGCTGCTTCAGCATGTGAGGAGCGCAGCCACACGTTTCACCTTCCTCAGTATGTTGGTTTACAGGATGAGAGAGATCCTGAAACCTCACTCTAATAGGCTGAGGTGCTGTGCTCGGTGGCCTGCTGGGACCTTTGCCCGTCAGGGCAAGGCGAATAGGCCTTTGTCAGGCCTTCGTCAGGGCTTTGTCGGGGAGGGGCCAGGAGCCCTGCTCGCTTCAATCCCCTCACCGATAGACAGTTGCAGAAACTAGGATGCAAGAACCTTTCCTGGATGGGGTTTTGATTTTCGCGAAAAGTGTGTCAGCTTTGCTTTCAGCATGAGTCTGATTTCCAAAAAATGCATTTTGAACAATTTAAAGATTTGACGAACCCGGGTCAACTGCTTGGAAGGCAGCTATGCTCACCACTATACCACCAACGCCTGCCTGTCTGAGCTCTCTGATGGAGCGCCCCTTAGAAATAAGAATAAGTCATTGGCTGGGAATGAAAAAAGCTTGCGTTTGACGCAGAAGCAGTTCGCATCATAAGGTCTTGCCGGTCAGCCCAACATTTCCCCGGGACCCCTTAAAAAAGGAGCTTGGTTTTAAGTTTGGTTTGATTGAACAGTACATTTTGTTGGCTGGGCTGGGACCCTCTCCTATTTAGCGCAAGAGTGGAACGAGGCAGCAAGTTCAAGGAATGACATTGCATCCAGGCACTTACAGCTCTTTGTGCCCTAATGCCATGACACAAAAACATAATTTGAAAAAACTTAGCAGAGGATGGTTTCGATCCATCGACCTCTGGGTTATGGGCCCAGCACGCTTCCGCTGCGCCACTCTGCTGGTTGGAGAACAAGAGCTTTTCTGGGCTTTTACAGCCTACAAACCGACAACCCTAGACCCAGTTTCGAGTGAAGCGGGCAGTAGGCCTTACAAAGCCAAACAACCTGCAACCACGCACTCCCATCCCATGGCCTTTTGCAGACAGGCCTCATTTCTCTAGCTCACACCCTAACTGCCAACACCCCTTCCCCTTCTCTCTCTGTCTCTCTCTCTCTGTCTCTCTCTCTCATTCTCTCTCTCTCGCAAATAGATACTTTACTTCCCAGGTGCAACAAAACAAGCATTCTCGAGCTGGCAGATATGGGAAGGAAGGAAGGAAGGGCCAGTTTGGAAACTCAACTCAATTACCATAAATCCCCTGCTAAGGGTTATGGGAGGGAGGAATGAAGGAACTTTGCTTCAGGGAAAGGGCTGCTGCTGCTTCAGCATGTGAGGAGCGCAGCCACACGTTTCACCTTCCTCAGTATGTTGGTTTACAGGATGAGAGAGATCCTGAAACCTCACTCTAATAGGCTGAGGTGCTGTGCTCGGTGGCCTGCTGGGACCTTTGCCCGTCAGGGCAAGGCGAATAGGCCTTTGTCAGGCCTTTGTCGGGGAGGGGCCAGGAGCCCTGCTCGCTTCAATCCCCTCACCGATAGACAGTTGCAGAAACTAGGATGCAAGAACCTTTCCTGGATGGGGTTTTGATTTTCGCGAAAAGTGTGTCAGCTTTGCTTTCAGCATGAGTCTGATTTCCAAAAAATGCATTTTGAACAATTTAAAGATTTGATCTGCGTTGGCCGGGAATCGAACCCGGGTCAACTGCTTGGTAGGCAGCTATGCTCACCACTATACCACCAACTCCTGCCTGTCTGGACTATCTGATGGAGCGCCCCTTAGAAATAAGAATAAGTCATTGGCTGGGAATGAAAAAAGCTTGCGTTTGACGCAGAAGCAGTTCGCATCATGAGGTCTTGCCGGTCAGCCCAACATTTCCCCGGGACCCCTTAAAAAAGGAGCTTGGTTTTAAGATTGGTTTGATTGAACAGTACATTTTGTTGGCTGGGCTGGGACCCTCTCCTATTTAGCGCAAGAGTGGAACGAGGCAGCAAGTTCAAGGAATGACATTACATCCAGGCACTTACAGCTCTTTGTGCCCTAATGCCATGACACAAAAACATAATTTGAAAAAACTTAGCAGAGGATGGTTTTGATCCATCGACCTCTAGGTTATGGGCCCAGCACGCTTCCGCTGTGCCACTCTGCTGGCTGGAGAACGAGAGCTTTTCGGGGCTTTTACAGCCTACAAACCGACAACCCTAGACCCAGTTTCGAGTGAAGCGGGCAGTATCCCTTACAAAGCCAAACAACCTGCAACCACGCACTCCCATCCCATGGCCTTTTGCAGACAGGCCTCATTTCTCTAGCTCACACCCTAACTGCCAACACCCCTTCCCCTTCTCTCTCTGTCTCTCTCTCTCTGTCTCTCTCTCTCATTCTCTCTCTCTCGCAAATAGATGCTTTACTTCCCAGGTGCAACAAAACAAGCCTTCTCGAGCTGGCAGATATGGGAAGGAAGGAAGGAAGGGCCAGTTTGGAAACTCAACTCAATTACCATAAATCCCCTGCTAAGGGTTATGGGAGGGAGGAATGAAGGAACTTTGCTTCAGGGAAAGGGCTGCTGCTGCTTCAGCATGTGAGGAGCACAGCCACACGTTTCACCTTCCTCAGTATGTTGGTTTACAGGATGAGAGAGATCCTGAAACCTCACTCTAATAGGCTGAGGTGCTGTGCTCGGTGGCCTGCTGGGACCTTTGCCCGTCAGGGCAAGGCGAATAGGCCTTTGTCAGGCCTTTGTCGGGGAGGGGCCAGGAGCCCTGCTCGCTTCAATCCCCTCACCGATAGACAGTTGCAGAAACTAGGATGCAAGAACCTTTCCTGGATGGGGTTTTGATTTTCACGAAAAGTGTGTCAGCTTTGCTTTCAGCATGAGTCTGATTTCCAAAAAATGCATTTTGAACAATTTAAAGATTTGATCTGCGTTGGCCGGGAATGGAACCCGGGTCAACTGCTTGGAAGGCAGCTATGCTCACCATTATACCACCAACGCCTGCCTGTCTGGGCTATGTGATGGAGCGCCCCTTAGAAATAAGAATAAGTCATTGGCTGGGAATGAAAAAAGCTTGCGTTTGACGCAGAAGCAGTTCGCATCATGAGGTCTTGCCGGTCAGCCCAACATTTCCCCGGGACCCCTTAAAAAAGGAGCTTGGTTTTAAGTTTGGTTTGATTGAACAGTACATTTTGTTGGCTGGGCTGGGACCCTCTCCTATTTAGCGCAAGAGTGGAACGAGGCAGCAAGTTCAAGGAATGACATTGCATCCAGGCACTTACAGCTCTTTGTGCCCTAATGCCATGACACAAAAACATAATTTGAAAAAACTTAGCAGAGGATGGTTTCGATCCATCGACCTCTGGGTTATGGGCCCAGCACGCTTCCGCTGCGCCACTCTGCTGGTTGGAGAACAAGAGCTTTTCTGGGCTTTTACAGCCTACAAACCGACAACCCTAGACCCAGTTTCGAGTGAAGCGGGCAGTAGGCCTTACAAAGCCAAACAACCTGCAACCACGCACTCCCATCCCATGGCCTTTTGCAGACAGGCCTCATTTCTCTAGCTCACACCCTAACTGCCAACACCCCTTCCCCTTCTCTCTCTGTCTCTCTCTCTCTGTCTCTCTCTCTCATTCTCTCTCTCTCGCAAGTAGATACTTTACTTCCCAGGTGCAACAAAACAAGCCTTCTCGAGCTGGCAGATATGGGAAGGAAGGAAGGAAGGGCCAGTTTGGAAACTCAACTCAATTACCATAAATCCCCTGCTAAGGGTTATGGGAGGGAGGAATGAAGGAACTTTGCTTCAGGGAAAGGGCTGCTGCTGCTTCAGCATGTGAGGAGCGCAGCCACACGTTTCACCTTCCTCAGTATGTTGGTTTACAGGATGAGAGAGATCCTGAAACCTCACTCTAATAGGCTGAGGTGCTGTGCTCGGTGGCCTGCTGGGACCTTTGCCGGTCAGGGCAAGGCGAATAGGCCTTTGTCAGGCCTTCGTCAGGGCTTTGTCGGGGAGGGGCCAGGAGCCCTGCTCGCTTCAATCCCCTCACCGATAGACAGTTGCAGAAACTAGGATGCAAGAACCTTTCCTGGATGGGGTTTTGATTTTCGCGAAAAGTGTGTCAGCTTTGCTTTCAGCATGAGTCTGATTTCCAAAAAATGCATTTTGAACAATTTAAAGATTTGATCTGCGTTGGCCGAGAATCGAACCCGGGTCAACTGCTTGGAAGGCAGCTATGCTCACCACTATACCACCAACGCCTGCCTGTCTGAGCTCTCTGATGGAGCGCCCCTTAGAAATAAGAATAAGTCATTGGCTGGGAATGAAAAAAGCTTGCGTTTGACGCAGAAGCAGTTCGCATCATGAGGTCTTGCCGGTCAGCCCAACATTTCCCCGGGACCCCTTAAAAAAGGAGCTTGGTTTTAAGTTTGGTTTGATTGAACAGTACATTTTGTTGGCTGGGCTGGGACCCTCTCCTATTTAGCGCAAGAGTGGAACGAGGCAGCAAGTTCAAGGAATGACATTGCATCCAGGCACTTACAGCTCTTTGTGCCCTAATGCCATGACACAAAAACATAATTTGAAAAAACTTAGCAGAGGATGGTTTCGATCCATCGACCTCTGGGTTATGGGCCCAGCACGCTTCCGCTGTGCCACTCTGCTGGCTGGAGAACGAGAGCTTTTCGGGGCTTTTACAGCCTACAAACCGACAACCCTAGACCCAGTTTCGAGTGAAGCGGGCAGTATCCCTTACAAAGCCAAACAACCTGCAACCACGCACTCCCATCCCATGGCCTTTTGCAGACAGGCCTCATTTCTCTAGCTCACACCCTAACTGCCAACACCCCTTCCCCTTCTCTCTCTGTCTCTCTCTCTCTGTCTCTCTCTCTCATTCTCTCTCTCTCGCAAATAGATACTTTACTTCCCAGGTGCAACAAAACAAGCCTTCTCGAGCTGGCAGATATGGGAAGGAAGGAAGGAAGGGCCAGTTTGGAAACTCAACTCAATTACCATAAATCCCCTGCTAAGGGTTATGGGGGGGAGGAATGAAGGAACTTTGCTTCAGGGAAAGGGCTGCTGCTGCTTCAGCATGTGAGGAGCGCAGCCACACGTTTCACCTTCCTCAGTATGTTGGTTTACAGGATGAGAGAGATCCTGAAACCTCACTCTAATAGGCTGAGGTGCTGTGCTCGGTGGCCTGCTGGGACCTTTGCCCGTCAGGGCAAGGCGAATAGGCCTTTGTCAGGCCTTCGTCAGGGCTTTGTCGGGGAGGGGCCAGGAGCCCTGCTCGCTTCAATCCCCTCACCGATAGACAGTTGCAGAAACTAGGATGCAAGAACCTTTCCTGGATGGGGTTTTGATTTTCGCGAAAAGTGTGTCAGCTTTGCTTTCAGCATGAGTCTGATTTCCAAAAAATGCATTTTGAACAATTTAAAGATTTGACGAACCCGGGTCAACTGCTTGGAAGGCAGCTATGCTCACCACTATACCACCAACGCCTGCCTGTCTGAGCTCTCTGATGGAGCGCCCCTTAGAAATAAGAATAAGTCATTGGCTGGGAATGAAAAAAGCTTGCGTTTGACGCAGAAGCAGTTCGCATCATAAGGTCTTGCCGGTCAGCCCAACATTTCCCCGGGACCCCTTAAAAAAGGAGCTTGGTTTTAAGTTTGGTTTGATTGAACAGTACATTTTGTTGGCTGGGCTGGGACCCTCTCCTATTTAGCGCAAGAGTGGAACGAGGCAGCAAGTTCAAGGAATGACATTGCATCCAGGCACTTACAGCTCTTTGTGCCCTAATGCCATGACACAAAAACATAATTTGAAAAAACTTAGCAGAGGATGGTTTCGATCCATCGACCTCTGGGTTATGGGCCCAGCACGCTTCCGCTGCGCCACTCTGCTGGTTGGAGAACAAGAGCTTTTCTGGGCTTTTACAGCCTACAAACCGACAACCCTAGACCCAGTTTCGAGTGAAGCGGGCAGTAGGCCTTACAAAGCCAAACAACCTGCAACCACGCACTCCCATCCCATGGCCTTTTGCAGACAGGCCTCATTTCTCTAGCTCACACCCTAACTGCCAACACCCCTTCCCCTTCTCTCTCTGTCTCTCTCTCTCTGTCTCTCTCTCTCATTCTCTCTCTCTCGCAAATAGATACTTTACTTCCCAGGTGCAACAAAACAAGCATTCTCGAGCTGGCAGATATGGGAAGGAAGGAAGGAAGGGCCAGTTTGGAAACTCAACTCAATTACCATAAATCCCCTGCTAAGGGTTATGGGAGGGAGGAATGAAGGAACTTTGCTTCAGGGAAAGGGCTGCTGCTGCTTCAGCATGTGAGGAGCGCAGCCACACGTTTCACCTTCCTCAGTATGTTGGTTTACAGGATGAGAGAGATCCTGAAACCTCACTCTAATAGGCTGAGGTGCTGTGCTCGGTGGCCTGCTGGGACCTTTGCCCGTCAGGGCAAGGCGAATAGGCCTTTGTCAGGCCTTCGTCAGGGCTTTGTCGGGGAGGGGCCAGGAGCCCTGCTCGCTTCAATCCCCTCACCGATAGACAGTTGCAGAAACTAGGATGCAAGAACCTTTCCTGGATGGGGTTTTGATTTTCGCGAAAAGTGTGTCAGCTTTGCTTTCAGCATGAGTCTGATTTCCAAAAAATGCATTTTGAACAATTTAAAGATTTGATCTGCGTTGGCCGGGAATCGAACCCGGGTCAACTGCTTGGTAGGCAGCTATGCTCACCACTATACCACCAACTCCTGCCTGTCTGGACTATCTGATGGAGCGCCCCTTAGAAATAAGAATAAGTCATTGGCTGGGAATGAAAAAAGCTTGCGTTTGACGCAGAAGCAGTTCGCATCATGAGGTCTTGCCGGTCAGCCCAACATTTCCCCGGGACCCCTTAAAAAAGGAGCTTGGTTTTAAGATTGGTTTGATTGAACAGTACATTTTGTTGGCTGGGCTGGGACCCTCTCCTATTTAGCGCAAGAGTGGAACGAGGCAGCAAGTTCAAGGAATGACATTACATCCAGGCACTTACAGCTCTTTGTGCCCTAATGCCATGACACAAAAACATAATTTGAAAAAACTTAGCAGAGGATGGTTTTGATCCATCGACCTCTAGGTTATGGGCCCAGCACGCTTCCGCTGTGCCACTCTGCTGGCTGGAGAACGAGAGCTTTTCGGGGCTTTTACAGCCTACAAACCGACAACCCTAGACCCAGTTTCGAGTGAAGCGGGCAGTATCCCTTACAAAGCCAAACAACCTGCAACCACGCACTCCCATCCCATGGCCTTTTGCAGACAGGCCTCATTTCTCTAGCTCACACCCTAACTGCCAACACCCCTTCCCCTTCTCTCTCTGTCTCTCTCTCTCTGTCTCTCTCTCTCATTCTCTCTCTCTCGCAAATAGATGCTTTACTTCCCAGGTGCAACAAAACAAGCCTTCTCGAGCTGGCAGATATGGGAAGGAAGGAAGGAAGGGCCAGTTTGGAAACTCAACTCAATTACCATAAATCCCCTGCTAAGGGTTATGGGAGGGAGGAATGAAGGAACTTTGCTTCAGGGAAAGGGCTGCTGCTGCTTCAGCATGTGAGGAGCACAGCCACACGTTTCACCTTCCTCAGTATGTTGGTTTACAGGATGAGAGAGATCCTGAAACCTCACTCTAATAGGCTGAGGTGCTGTGCTCGGTGGCCTGCTGGGACCTTTGCCCGTCAGGGCAAGGCGAATAGGCCTTTGTCAGGCCTTTGTCGGGGAGGGGCCAGGAGCCCTGCTCGCTTCAATCCCCTCACCGATAGACAGTTGCAGAAACTAGGATGCAAGAACCTTTCCTGGATGGGGTTTTGATTTTCACGAAAAGTGTGTCAGCTTTGCTTTCAGCATGAGTCTGATTTCCAAAAAATGCATTTTGAACAATTTAAAGATTTGATCTGCGTTGGCCCGGAATGGAACCCGGGTCAACTGCTTGGAAGGCAGCTATGCTCACCATTATACCACCAACGCCTGCCTGTCTGGGCTATGTGATGGAGCGCCCCTTAGAAATAAGAATAAGTCATTGGCTGGGAATGAAAAAAGCTTGCGTTTGACGCAGAAGCAGTTCGCATCATGAGGTCTTGCCGGTCAGCCCAACATTTCCCCGGGACCCCTTAAAAAAGGAGCTTGGTTTTAAGTTTGGTTTGATTGAACAGTACATTTTGTTGGCTGGGCTGGGACCCTCTCCTATTTAGCACAAGAGTGGAACGAGGCAGCAAGTTCAAGGAATGACATTGCATCCAGGCACTTACAGCTCTTTTTGCCCTAATGCCATGACACAAAAACATAATTTGAAAAAAGTTAGCAGAGGATGGTTTCGATCCATCGACCTCTGGGTTATGGGCCCAGCACGCTTCCGCTGCGCCACTCTGCTGGTTGGAGAACAAGAGCTTTTCTGGGCTTTTACAGCCTACAAACCGACAACCCTAGACCCAGTTTCGAGTGAAGCGGGCAGTAGGCCTTACAAAGCCAAACAACCTGCAACCACGCACTCCCATCCCATGGCCTTTTGCAGACAGGCCTCATTTCTCTAGCTCACACCCTAACTGCCAACACCCCTTCCCCTTCTCTCTCTGTCTCTCTCTCTCTGTCTCTCTCTCTCATTCTCTCTCTCTCGCAAGTAGATACTTTACTTCCCAGGTGCAACAAAACAAGCCTTCTCGAGCTGGCAGATATGGGAAGGAAGGAAGGAAGGGCCAGTTTGGAAACTCAACTCAATTACCATAAATCCCCTGGTAAGGGTTATGGGGGGGAGGAATGAAGGAACTTTGCTTCAGGGAAAGGGCTGCTGCTGCTTCAGCATGTGAGGAGCGCAGCCACACGTTTCACCTTCCTCAGTATGTTGGTTTACAGGATGAGAGAGATCCTGAAACCTCACTCTAATAGGCTGAGGTGCTGTGCTCGGTGGCCTGCTGGGACCTTTGCCCGTCAGGGCAAGGCGAATAGGCCTTTGTCAGGCCTTCGTCAGGTCTTTGTCGGGGAGGGGCCAGGAGCCCTGCTCGCTTCAATCCCCTCACCGATAGACAGTTGCAGAAACTAGGATGCAAGAACATTTCCTGGATGGGGTTTTGATTTTCGCGAAAAGTGTGTCAGCTTTGCTTTCAGCATGAGTCTGATTTCCCAAAAATGCATTTTGAACAATTTAAAGATTTGATCTGCGTTGGCCGGGAATCGAACCCGGGTCAACTGCTTGGAAGGCAGCTATGCTCACCACTATACCACCAACGCCTGCCTGTCTGAGCTCTCTGATGGAGCGCCCCTTAGAAATAAGAATAAGTCATTGGCTGGGAATGAAAAAAGCTTGCGTTTGACGCAGAAGCAGTTCGCATCATGAGGTCTTGCCGGTCAGCCCAACATTTCCCCGGGACCCCTTAAAAAAGGAGCTTGGTTTTAAGTTTGGTTTGATTGAACAGTACATTTTGTTGGCTGGGCTGGGACCCTCTCCTATTTAGCGCAAGAGTGGAACGAGGCAGCAAGTTCAAGGAATGACATTGCATCCAGGCACTTACAGCTCTTTGTGCCCTAATGCCATGACACAAAAACATAATTTGAAAAAACTTAGCAGAGGATGGTTTCGATCCATCGACCTCTGGGTTATGGGCCCAGCACGCTTCCGCTGCGCCACTCTGCTGGTTGGAGAACAAGAGCTTTTCTGGGCTTTTACAGCCTACAAACCGACAACCCTAGACCCAGTTTCGAGTGAAGCGGGCAGTAGGCCTTACAAAGCCAAACAACCTGCAACCACGCACTCCCATCCCATGGCCTTTTGCAGACAGGCCTCATTTCTCTAGCTCACACCCTAACTGCCAACACCCCTTCCCCTTCTCTCTCTGTCTCTCTCTCTCTGTCTCTCTCTCTCATTCTCTCTCTCTCGCAAGTAGATACTTTACTTCCCAGGTGCAACAAAACAAGCCTTCTCGAGCTGGCAGATATGGGAAGGAAGGAAGGAAGGGCCAGTTTGGAAACTCAACTCAATTACCATAAATCCCCTGCTAAGGGTTATGGGAGGGAGGAATGAAGGAACTTTGCTTCAGGGAAAGGGCTGCTGCTGCTTCAGCATGTGAGGAGCGCAGCCACACGTTTCACCTTCCTCAGTATGTTGGTTTACAGGATGAGAGAGATCCTGAAACCTCACTCTAATAGGCTGAGGTGCTGTGCTCGGTGGCCTGCTGGGACCTTTGCCGGTCAGGGCAAGGCGAATAGGCCTTTGTCAGGCCTTCGTCAGGGCTTTGTCGGGGAGGGGCCAGGAGCCCTGCTCGCTTCAATCCCCTCACCGATAGACAGTTGCAGAAACTAGGATGCAAGAACCTTTCCTGGATGGGGTTTTGATTTTCGCGAAAAGTGTGTCAGCTTTGCTTTCAGCATGAGTCTGATTTCCAAAAAATGCATTTTGAACAATTTAAAGATTTGATCTGCGTTGGCCGGGAATCGAACCCGGGTCAACTGCTTGGAAGGCAGCTATGCTCACCACTATACCACCAACGCCTGCCTGTCTGAGCTCTCTGATGGAGCGCCCCTTAGAAATAAGAATAAGTCATTGGCTGGGAATGAAAAAAGCTTGCGTTTGACGCAGAAGCAGTTCGCATCATGAGGTCTTGCCGGTCAGCCCAACATTTCCCCGGGACCCCTTAAAAAAGGAGCTTGGTTTTAAGTTTGGTTTGATTGAACAGTACATTTTGTTGGCTGGGCTGGGACCCTCTCCTATTTAGCGCAAGAGTGGAACGAGGCAGCAAGTTCAAGGAATGACATTGCATCCAGGCACTTACAGCTCTTTGTGCCCTAATGCCATGACACAAAAACATAATTTGAAAAAACTTAGCAGAGGATGGTTTCGATCCATCGACCTCTGGGTTATGGGCCCAGCACGCTTCCGCTGTGCCACTCTGCTGGCTGGAGAACGAGAGCTTTTCGGGGCTTTTACAGCCTACAAACCGACAACCCTAGACCCAGTTTCGAGTGAAGCGGGCAGTATCCCTTACAAAGCCAAACAACCTGCAACCACGCACTCCCATCCCATGGCCTTTTGCAGACAGGCCTCATTTCTCTAGCTCACACCCTAACTGCCAACACCCCTTCCCCTTCTCTCTCTGTCTCTCTCTCTCTCTGTCTCTCTCTCTCATTCTCTCTCTCTCGCAAATAGATACTTTACTTCCCAGGTGCAACAAAACAAGCCTTCTCGAGCTGGCAGATATGGGAAGGAAGGAAGGAAGGGCCAGTTTGGAAACTCAACTCAATTACCATAAATCCCCTGCTAAGGGTTATGGGAGGGAGGAATGAAGGAACTTTGCTTCAGGGAAAGGGCTGCTGCTGCTTCAGCATGTGAGGAGCACAGCCACACGTTTCACCTTCCTCAGTATGTTGGTTTACAGGATGAGAGAGATCCTGAAACCTCACTCTAATAGGCTGAGGTGCTGTGCTCGGTGGCCTGCTGGGACCTTTGCCCGTCAGGGCAAGGCGAATAGGCCTTTGTCAGGCCTTTGTCGGGGAGGGGCCAGGAGCCCTGCTCGCTTCAATCCCCTCACCGATAGACAGTTGCAGAAACTAGGATGCAAGAACCTTTCCTGGATGGGGTTTTGATTTTCACGAAAAGTGTGTCAGCTTTGCTTTCAGCATGAGTCTGATTTCCAAAAAATACATTTTGAACAATTTAAAGATTTGATCTGCGTTGGCCGGGAATCGAACCCGGGTCAACTGCTTGGAAGGCAGCTATGCTCACCACTATACCACCAACGCCTGCCTGTCTGGGCTATGTGATGGAGCGCCCCTTAGAAATAAGAATAAGTCATTGGCTGGGAATGAAAAAAGCTTGCGTTTGACGCAGAAGCAGTTCGCATCATGAGGTCTTGCCGGTCAGCCCAACATTTCCCCGGGACCCCTTAAAAAAGGAGCTTGGTTTTAAGTTTGGTTTGATTGAACAGTACATTTCGTTGGCTGGGCTGGGACCCTCTCCTATTTAGCGCAAGAGTGGAACGAGGCAGCAAGTTCAAGGAATGACATTGCATCCAGGCACTTACAGCTCTTTGTGCCCTAATGCCATGACACAAAAACATAATTTGAAAAAACTTAGCAGAGGATGGTTTCTATCCATCGACCTCTGGGTTATGAGCCCAGCACGCTTCCGCTGCGCCACTCTGCTGGTTGGAGAACAAGAGCTTTTCTGGGCTTTTACAGCCTACAAACCGACAACCCTAGACCCAGTTTCGAGTGAAGCGGGCAGTAGGCCTTACAAAGCCAAACAACCTGCAACCACGCACTCCCATCCCATGGCCTTTTGCAGACAGGCCTCATTTCTCTAGCTCACACCCTAACTGCCAACACCCCTTCCCCTTCTCTCTCTGTCTCTCTCTCTCTCTGTCTCTCTCTCTCATTCTCTCTCTCTCGCAAATAGATACTTTACTTCCCAGGTGCAACAAAACAAGCCTTCTCGAGCTGGCAGATATGGGAAGGAAGGAAGGGCCAGTTTGGAAACTCAACTCAATTACTATAAATCCCCTGCTAAGGGTTATGGGAGGGAGGAATGAAGGAACTTTGCTTCAGGGAAAGGGCTGCTGCTGCTTCAGCATGTGAGGAGCACAGCCACACGTTTCACCTTCCTCAGTATGTTGGTTTACAGGATGAGAGAGATCCTGAAACCTCACTCTAATAGGCTGAGGTGCTGTGCTCGGTGACCTGCTGGGACCTTTGCCCGTCAGGGCAAGGCGAATAGGCCTTTGTCAGGCCTTTGTCGGGGAGGGGCCAGGAGCCCTGCTCGCTTCAATCCCCTCACCGATAGACAGTTGCAGAAACTAGGATGCAAGAACCTTTCCTGGATGGGGTTTTGATTTTCACGAAAAGTGTGTCAGCTTTGCTTTCAGCATGAGTCTGATTTCCAAAAAATGCATTTTGAACAATTTAAAGATTTGATCTGCGTTGGCCGGGAATCGAACCCGGGTCAACTGCTTGGAAGGCAGCTATGCTCACCACTATACCACCAACGCCTGCCTGTCTGGGCTATCTGATGGAGCGCCCCTTAGAAATAAGAATAAGTCATTGGCTGGGAATGAAAAAAGCTTGCGTTTGACGCAGAAGCAGTTCGCATCATGAGGTCTTGCCGCTCAGCCCAACATTTCCCCGGGACCCCTTAAAAAAGGAGCTTGGTTTTAAGTTTGGTTTGATTGAACAGTACATTTTGTTGGCTGGGCTGGGACCCTCTCCTATTTAGCGCAAGAGTGGAACGAGGTAGCAAGTTCAAGGAATGACATTGCATCCAGGCACTTACAGCTCTTTGTGCCCTAATGCCATGACACAAAAACATAATTTGAAAAAACTTAGCAGAGGATGGTTTCGATCCATCGACCTCTGGGTTATGGGCCCAGCACTGGGGCCAGCACGCTTCCGCTGCGCCACTCTGCTGGTGGGAGAACAAGAGCTTTTCTGGGCTTTTACAGCCTACAAACCGACAACCCTAGACCCAGTTTCGAGTGAAGCGGGCAGTAGGCCTTACAAAGCCAAACAACCTGCAACCACGCACTCCCATCCCATGGCCTTTTGCAGACAGGCCTCATTTCTCTAGCTCACACCCTAACTGCCAACACCCCTTCCCCTTCTCTCTCTGTCTCTCTCTCTCTGTCTCTCTCTCTCTCATTCTCTCTCTCTCGCAAATAGATACTTTACTTCCCAGGTGCAACAAAACAAGCCTTCTCGAGCTGGCAGATATGGGAAGGAAGGAAGGAAGGGCCAGTTTGGAAACTCAACTCAATTACCATAAATCCCCTGCTAAGGGTTATGGGAGGGAGGAATGAAGGAACTTTGCTTCAGGGAAAGGGCTGCTGCTGCTTCAGCATGTGAGGAGCGCAGCCACATGTTTCACCTTCCTCAGTATGTTGGTTTAAAGGATGAGAGAGATCCTGAAACCTCACTCTAATAGGCTGAGGTGCTGTGCTCGGTGGCCTGCTGGGACCTTGGCCCGTCAGGGCAAGGCGAATAGGCCTTTGTCAGGCCTTTGTCGGGGAGGGGCCAGGAGCCCTGCTCGCTTCAATCCCCTCACCGATAGACAGTTGCAGAAACTAGGATGCAAGAACCTTTCCTGGATGGGGTTTTGATTTTCACGAAAAGTGTGTCAGCTTTGCTTTCAGCATGAGTCTGATTTCCAAAAAATGCATTTCGAACAATTTAAAGATTTGATCTGCTTTGGCCGGGAATCGAACCCGGGTCAACTGCTTGGAAGGCAGCTATGCTCACCACTATACCACCAACGCCTGCCTGTCTGGGCTATGTGATGGAGCGCCCCTTAGAAATAAGAATAAGTCATTGGCTGGGAATGAAAAAAGCTTGCGTTTGACGCAGAAGCAGTTCGCATCATGAGGTCTTGCCGGTCAGCCCAACATTTCCCCGGGACCCCTTAAAAAAGGAGCTTGGTTTTAAGTTTGGTTTGATTGAACAGTACATTTTGTTGGCTGGGCTGGGACCCTCTCCTATTTAGCGCAAGAGTGGAACGAGGCAGCAAGTTCAAGGAATGACATTGCATCCAGGCACTTACAGCTCTTTGTGCCCTAATGCCATGACACAAAAACATAATTTGAAAAAACTTAGCAGAGGATGGTTTCGATCCATCGACCTCTGGGTTATGGGCCCAGCACACTTCCGCTGCGCCACTCTGCTGGTTGCAGAACAAGAGCTTTTCTGGGCTTTTACAGCCTACAAACCGACAACCCTAGACCCAGTTTCGAGTGAAGCGGGCAGTAGGCCTTACAAAGCCAAACAACCTGCAACCACGCACTCCCATCCCATGGCCTTTTGCAGACAGGCCTCATTTCTCTAGCTCGCACCCTAACTGCCAACACCCCTTCCCCTTCTCTCTCTGTCTCTCTCTCTCTCTGTCTCTCTCTCTCATTCTCTCTCTCTCGCAAATAGATACTTTACTTCCCAGGTGCAACAAAACAAGCCTTCTCGAGCTGGCAGATATGGGAAGGAAGGAAGGAAGGGCCAGTTTGGAAACTCAACTCAATTACCATAAATCCCCTGCTAAGGGTTATGGGAGGGAGGAATGAAGGAACTTTGCTTCAGGGAAAGGGCTGCTGCTGCTTCAGCATGTGAGGAGCGCAGCCACACGTTTCACCTTCCTCAGTATGTTGGTTTACAGGATGAGAGAGATCCTGAAACCTCACTCTAATAGGCTGAGGTGCTGTGCTCGGTGGCCTGCTGGGACCTTGGCCCGTCAGGGCAAGGCGAATAGGCCTTTGTCAGGCCTTCGTCAGGGCTTTGTCGGGGAGGGGCCAGGAGCCCTGCTCGCTTCAATCCCCTCACCGATAGACAGTTGCAGAAACTAGGATGCAAGAACCTTTCCTGGATGGGGTTTTGATTGTCACGAAAAGTGTGTCAGCTTTGCTTTCAGCATGAGTCTGATTTCCAAAAAATGCATTTTGAACAATTTAAAGATTTGATCTGCGTTGGCAGGGAATCGAACCCGGGTCAACTGCTTGGAAGGCAGCTATGCTCACCACTATACCACCAACGCCTGCCTGTCTGGGCTATCTGATGGAGCGCCCCTTAGAAATAAGAATAAGTCATTGGCTGGGAATGAAAAAAGCTTGCGTTTGACGCAGTAGCAGTTCGCATCATGAGGTCTTGCCGGTCAGCCCAACATTTCCCCGGGACCCCTTAAAAAAGGAGCTTGGTTTTAAGTTTGGTTTGATTGAACAGTACATTTTGTTGGCTGGGCTGGGACCCTCTCCTATTTAGCGCAAGAGTGGAACGCGGCAGCAAGTTCAAGGAATGACATTGCATCCAGGCACTTACAGCTCTTTGTGCCCTAATGCCATGACACAAAAACATAATTTGAAAAAACTTAGCAGAGGATGGTTTCGATCCATCGACCTCTGGGTTATGGGCCCAGCACGCTTCCGCTGCGCCACTCTGCTGGTTGGAGAACAAGAGCTTTTCTGGGCTTTTACAGCCTACAAACCGACAACCCTAGACCCAGTTTCGAGTGAAGCGGGCAGTAGGCCTTACAAAGCCAAACAACCTGCAACCACGCACTCCCATCCCATGGCCTTTTGCAGACAGGCCTCATTTCTCTAGCTCACACCCTAACTGCCAACACCCCTTCCCCTTCTCTCTCTGTCTCTCTCTCTCTGTCTCTCTCTCTCATTCTCTCTCTCTCGCAAATAGATACTTTACTTCCCAGGTGCAACAAAACAAGCCTTCTCGAGCTGGCAGATATGGGAAGGAAGGAAGGAAGGGCCAGTTTGGAAACTCAACTCAATTACCATAAATCCCCTGCTAAGGGTTATGGGAGGGAGGAATGAAGGAACTTTGCTTCAGGGAAAGGGCTGCTGCTGCTTCAGCATGTGAGGAGCACAGCCACACGTTTCACCTTCCTCAGTATGTTGGTTTACAGGATGAGAGAGATCCTGAAACCTCACTCTAATAGGCTGAGGTGCTGTGCTCGGTGGCCTGCTGGGACCTTTGCCCGTCAGGGCAAGGCGAATAGGCCTTTGTCAGGCCTTTGTCGGGGAGGGGCCAGGAGCCCTGCTCGCTTCAATCCCCTCACCGATAGACAGTTGCAGAAACTAGGATGCAAGAACCTTTCCTGGATGGGGTTTTGATTTTCACGAAAAGTGTGTCAGCTTTGCTTTCAGCATGAGTCTGATTTCCAAAAAATGCATTTTGAACAATTTAAAGATTTGATCTGCGTTGGCCGGGAATGGAACCCGGGTCAACTGCTTGGAAGGCAGCTATGCTCACCACTATACCACCAACGCCTGCCTGTCTGGGCTATCTGATGGAGCGCCCCTTAGAAATAAGAATAAGTCATTGGCTGGGAATGAAAAAAGCTTGCGTTTGACGCAGAAGCAGTTCGCATCATGAGGTCTTGCCGGTCAGCCCAACATTTCCCCGGGACCCCTTAAAAAAGGAGCTTGGTTTTAAGTTTGGTTTGATTGAACAGTACATTTTGTTGGCTGGGCTGGGACCCTCTCCTATTTAGCGCAAGAGTGGAACGAGGCAGCAAGTTCAAGGAATGACATTGCATCCAGGCACTTACAGCTCTTTGTGCCCTAATGCCATGACACAAAAACATAATTTGAAAAAACTTAGCAGAGGATGGTTTCGATCCATCGACCTCTGGGTTATGGGCCCAGCACGCTTCCGCTGCGCCACTCTGCTGGTTGGAGAACAAGAGCTTTTCTGGGCTTTTACAGCCTACAAACCGACAACCCTAGACCCAGTTTCGAGTGAAGCGGGCAGTAGGCCTTACAAAGCCAAACAACCTGCAACCACGCACTCCCATCCCATGGCCTTTTGCAGACAGGCCTCATTTCTCTAGCTCACACCCTAACTGCCAACACCCCTTCCCCTTCTCTCTCTGTCTCTCTCTCTCTGTCTCTCTCTCTCATTCTCTCTCTCTCACAAATAGATACTTTACTTCCCAGGTGCAACAAAACAAGTCTTCTCGAGCTGGCAGATATGGGAAGGAAGGAAGGAAGGGCCAGTTTGGAAACTCAACTCAATTACCATAAATCCCCTGCTAAGGGTTATGGGAGGGAGGAATGAAGGAACTTTGCTTCAGGGAAAGGGCTGCTGCTGCTTCAGCATGTGAGGAGCGCAGCCACACGTTTCACCTTCCTCAGTATGTTGGTTTACAGGATGAGAGAGATCCTGAAACCTCACTCTAATAGGCTGAGGGGCTGTGCTCGGTGGCCTGCTGGGACCTTTGCCCGTCAGGGCAAGGCGAATAGGCCTTTGTCAGGCCTTCGTCAGGGCTTTGTCGGGGAGGGGCCAGGAGCCCTGCTCGCTTCAATCCCCTCACCGATAGACAGTTGCAGAAACTAGGATGCAAGAACCTTTCCTGGATGGGGTTTTGATTTTCACGAAAAGTGTGTCAGCTTTGCTTTCAGCATGAGTCTGATTTCCAAAAAAAGCATTTTGAACAATTTAAAGATTTGATCTGCGTTGGCAGGGAATGGAACCCGGGTCAACTGCTTGGAAGGCAGCTATGCTCACCACTATACCACCAACGCCTGCCTGTCTGGGCTATCTGATGGAGCGCCCCTTAGAAATAAGAATAAGTCATTGGCTGGGAATGAAAAAAGCTTGCGTTTGACGCAGAAGCAGTTCGCATCATGAGGTCTTGCCGGTCAGCCCAACATTTCCCCGGGACCCCTTAAAAAAGGAGCTTGGTTTTAAGTTTGGTTTGATTGAACAGTACATTTTGTTGGCTGGGCTGGGACCCTCTCCTATTTAGCGCAAGAGTGGAACGAGGCAGCAAGTTCAAGGAATGACATTGCATCCAGGCACTTACAGCTCTTTGTGCCCTAATGCCATGACACAAAAACATAATTTGAAAAAACTTAGCAGAGGATGGTTTCGATCCATCGACCTCTGGGTTATGGGCCCAGCACGCTTCCGCTGCGCCACTCTGCTGGTTGGAGAACAAGAGCTTTTCTGGGCTTTTACAGCCTACAAACCGACAACCCTAGACCCAGTTTCGAGTGAAGCGGGCAGTAGGCCTTACAAAGCCAAACAACCTGCAACCACGCACTCCCATCCCATGGCCTTTTGCAGACAGGCCTCATTTCTCTAGCTCACACCCTAACTGCCAACACCCCTTCCCCTTCTCTCTCTGTCTCTCTCTCTCTGTCTCTCTCTCTCATTCTCTCTCTCTCGCAAGTAGATACTTTGCTTCCCAGGTGCAACAAAACAAGCCTTCTCGAGCTGGCAGATATGGGAAGGAAGGAAGGGCCAGTTTGGAAACTCAACTCAATTACCATAAATCCCCTGCTAAGGGTTATGGGGGGGGAGGAATGAAGGAGCTTTGCTTCAGGGAAAGGGCTGCTGCTGCTTCAGCATGTGAGGAGCGCAGCCACACGTTTCACCTTCCTCAGTATGTTGGTTTACAGGATGAGAGAGATCCTGAAACCTCACTCTAATAGGCTGAGGTGCTGTGCTCGGTGGCCTGCTGGGACCTTTGCCCGTCAGGGCAAGGCGAATAGGCCTTTGTCAGGCCTTCGTCAGGGCTTTGTCGGGGAGGGGCCAGGAGCCCTGCTCGCTTCAATCCCCTCACCGATAGACAGTTGCAGAAACTAGGATGCAAGAACATTTCCTGGATGGGGTTTTGATTTTCGCGAAAAGTGTGTCAGCTTTGCTTTCAGCATGAGTCTGATTTCCCAAAAATGCATTTTGAACAATTTAAAGATTTGATCTGCGTTGGCCGGGAATCTAACCCGGGTCAACTGCTTGGAAGGCAGCTATGCTCACCACTATACCACCAACGCCTGCCGGTCTGGGCTATCTGATGGAGCGCCCCTTAGAAATAAGAATAAGTCATTGGCTGGGAATGAAAAAAGCTTGCGTTTGACGCAGAAGCAGTTCGCATCATGAGGTCTTGCCGGTCAGCCCAACATTTCCCCGGGACCCCTTAAAAAAGGAGCTTGGTTTTAAGTTTGGTTTGATTGAACAGTACATTTTGTTGGCTGGGCTGGGACCCTCTCCTATTTAGCGCAAGAGTGGAACGAGGCAGCAAGTTCAAGGAATGACATTGCATCCAGGCACTTACAGCTCTTTGTGCCCTAATGCCATGACACAAAAACATAATTTGATAAAACTTAGCAGAGGATGGTTTCGATCCATCGACCTCTGGGTTATGGGCCCAGCACGCTTCCGCTGCGCCACTCTGCTGGTTGGAGAACAAGAGCTTTTCTGGGCTTTTACAGCCTACAAACCGACAACCCTAGACCCAGTTTCGAGTGAAGCGGGCAGTAGGCCTTACAAAGCCAAACAACCTGCAACCACGCACTCCCATCCCATGGCCTTTTGCAGACAGGCCTCATTTCTCTAGCTCACACCCTAACTGCCAACACCCCTTCCCCTTCTCTCTCTGTCTCTCTCTCTCTGTCTCTCTCTCTCATTCTCTCTCTCTCGCAAGTAGATACTTTACTTCCCAGGTGCAACAAAACAAGCCTTCTCGAGCTGGCAGATATGGGAAGGAAGGAAGGAAGGGCCAGTTTGGAAACTCAACTCAATTACCATAAATCCCCTGCTAAGGGTTATGGGGGGGAGGAATGAAGGAACTTTGCTTCAGGGAAAGGGCTGCTGCTGCTTCAGCATGTGAGGAGCGCAGCCACACGTTTCACCTTCCTCAGTATGTTGGTTTACAGGATGAGAGAGATCCTGAAACCTCACTCTAATAGGCTGAGGTGCTGTGCTCGGTGGCCTGCTGGGACCTTTGCCCGTCAGGGCAAGGCGAATAGGCCTTTGTCAGGCCTTCGTCAGGGCTTTGTCGGGGAGGGGCCAGGAGCCCTGCTCGCTTCAATCCCCTCACCGATAGACAGTTGCAGAAACTAGGATGCAAGAACCTTTCCTGGATGGGGTTTTGATTTTCGCGAAAAGTGTGTCAGCTTTGCTTTCAGCATGAGTCTGATTTCCAAAAAATGCATTTTGAACAATTTAAAGATTTGATCTGCGTTGGCCGGGAATCGAACCCGGGTCAACTACTTGGAAGGCAGCTATGCTCACCACTATACCACCAACGCCTGCCTGTCTGAGCTCTCTGATGGAGCGCCCCTTAGAAATAAGAATAAGTCATTGGCTGGGAATGAAAAAAGCTTGCGTTTGACGCAGAAGCAGTTCGCATCATGAGGTCTTGCCGGTCAGCCCAACATTTCCCCGGGACCCCTTAAAAAAGGAGCTTGGTTTTAAGATTGGTTTGATTGAACAGTACATTTTGTTGGCTGGGCTGGGACCCTCTCCTATTTAGCGCAAGAGTGGAACGAGGCAGCAAGTTCAAGGAATGACATTGCATCCAGGCACTTACAGCTCTTTGTGCCCTAATGCCATGACACAAAAACATAATTTGAAAAAACTTAGCAGAGGATGGTTTCGATCCATCGACCTCTGGGTTATGGGCCCAGCACACTTCCGCTGTGCCACTCTGCTGGCTGGAGAACGAGAGCTTTTCGGGGCTTTTACAGCCTACAAACCGACAACCCTAGACCCAGTTTCGAGTGAAGCGGGCAGTATCCCTTACAAAGCCAAACAACCTGCAACCACGCACTCCCATCCCATGGCCTTTTGCAGACAGGCCTCATTTCTCTAGCTCACACCCTAACTGCCAACACCCCTTCCCCTTCTCTCTCTGTCTCTCTCTCTCTGTCTCTCTCTCTCATTCTCTCTCTCTCGCAAATAGATGCTTTACTTCCCGGGTGCAACAAAACAAGCCTTCTCGAGCTGGCAGATATGGGAAGGAAGGAAGGAAGGGCCAGTTTGGAAACTCAACTCAATTACCATAAATCCCCTGCTAAGGGTTATGGGAGGGAGGAATGAAGGAACTTTGCTTCAGGGAAAGGGCTGCTGCTGCTTCAGCATGTGAGGAGCACAGCCACACGTTTCACCTTCCTCAGTATGTTGGTTTACAGGATGAGAGAGATCCTGAAACCTCACTCTAATAGGCTGAGGTGCTGTGCTCGGTGGCCTGCTGGGACCTTTGCCCGTCAGGGCAAGGCGAATAGGCCTTTGTCAGGCCTTTGTCGGGGAGGGGCCAGGAGCCCTGCTCGCTTCAATCCCCTCACCGATAGACAGTTGCAGAAACTAGGATGCAAGAACCTTTCCTGGATGGGGTTTTGATTTTCACGAAAAGTGTGTCAGCTTTGCTTTCAGCATGAGTCTGATTTCCAAAAAAAGCATTTTGAACAATTTAAAGATTTGATCTGCGTTGGCCGGGAATGGAACCCGGGTCAACTGCTTGGAAGGCAGCTATGCTCACCATTATACCACCAACGCCTGCCTGTCTGGGCTATCTGATGGAGCGCCCCTTAGAAATAAGAATAAGTCATTGGCTGGGAATGAAAAAAGCTTGCGTTTGACGCAGAAGCAGTTCGCATCATGAGGTCTTGCCGGTCAGCCCAACATTTCCCCGGGACCCCTTAAAAAAGGAGCTTGGTTTTAAGTTTGGTTTGATTGAACAGTACATTTTGTTGGCTGGGCTGGGACCGTCTCCTATTTAGCGCAAGAGTGGAACGAGGCAGCAAGTTCAAGGAATGACATTGCATCCAGGCACTTACAGCTCTTTTTGCCCTAATGCCATGACACAAAAACATAATTTGAAAAAAGTTAGCAGAGGATGGTTTCGATCCATCGACCTCTGGGTTATGGGCCCAGCACGCTTCCGCTGCGCCACTCTGCTGGTTGGAGAACAAGAGCTTTTCTGGGCTTTTACAGCCTACAAACCGACAACCCTAGACCCAGTTTCGAGTGAAGCGGGCAGTAGGCCTTACAAAGCCAAACAACCTGCAACCACGCACTCCCATCCCATGGCCTTTTGCAGACAGGCCTCATTTCTCTAGCTCACACCCTAACTGCCAACACCCCTTCCCCTTCTCTCTCTGTCTCTCTCTCTCTGTCTCTCTCTCTCATTCTCTCTCTCTCGCAAGTAGATACTTTACTTCCCAGGTGCAACAAAACAAGCCTTCTCGAGCTGGCAGATATGGGAAGGAAGGAAGGAAGGGCCAGTTTGGAAACTCAACTCAATTACCATAAATCCCCTGCTAAGGGTTATGGGGGGGAGGAATGAAGGAACTTTGCTTCAGGGAAAGGGCTGCTGCTGCTTCAGCATGTGAGGAGCGCAGCCACACGTTTCACCTTCCTCAGTATGTTGGTTTACAGGATGAGAGAGATCCTGAAACCTCACTCTAATAGGCTGAGGTGCTGTGCTCGGTGGCCTGCTGGGACCTTTGCCCGTCAGGGCAAGGCGAATAGGCCTTTGTCAGGCCTTCGTCAGGGCTTTGTCGGGGAGGGGCCAGGAGCCCTGCTCGCTTCAATCCCCTCACCGATAGACAGTTGCAGAAACTAGGATGCAAGAACATTTCCTGGATGGGGTTTTGATTTTCGCGAAAAGTGTGTCAGCTTTGCTTTCAGCATGAGTCTGATTTCCCAAAAATGCATTTTGAACAATTTAAAGATTTGATCTGCGTTGGCCGGGAATCGAACCCGGGTCAACTGCTTGGAAGGCAGCTATGCTCACCACTATACCACCAACGCCTGCCTGTCTGAGCTCTCTGATGGAGCGCCCCTTAGAAATAAGAATAAGTCATTGGCTGGGAATGAAAAAAGCTTGCGTTTGACGCAGAAGCAGTTCGCATCATGAGGTCTTGCCGGTCAGCCCAACATTTCCCCGGGACCCCTTAAAAAAGGAGCTTGGTTTTAAGTTTGGTTTGATTGAACAGTACATTTTGTTGGCTGGGCTGGGACCCTCTCCTATTTAGCGCAAGAGTGGAACGAGGCAGCAAGTTCAAGGAATGACATTGCATCCAGGCACTTACAGCTCTTTGTGCCCTAATGCCATGACACAAAAACATAATTTGAAAAAACTTAGCAGAGGATGGTTTCGATCCATCGACCTCTGGGTTATGGGCCCAGCACGCTTCCGCTGTGCCACTCTGCTGGCTGGAGAACGAGAGCTTTTCGGGGCTTTTACAGCCTACAAACCGACAACCCTAGACCCAGTTTCGAGTGAAGCGGGCAGTATCCCTTACAAAGCCAAACAACCTGCAACCACGCACTCCCATCCCATGGCCTTTTGCAGACAGGCCTCATTTCTCTAGCTCACACCCTAACTGCCAACACCCCTTCCCCTTCTCTCTCTGTCTCTCTCTCTCTGTCTCTCTCTCTCATTCTCTCTCTCTCGCAAATAGATGCTTTACTTCCCAGGTGCAACAAAACAAGCCTTCTCGAGCTGGCAGATATGGGAAGGAAGGAAGGAAGGGCCAGTTTGGAAACTCAACTCAATTACCATAAATCCCCTGCTAAGGGTTATGGGAGGGAGGAATGAAGGAACTTTGCTTCAGGGAAAGGGCTGCTGCTGCTTCAGCATGTGAGGAGCACAGCCACACGTTTCACCTTCCTCAGTATGTTGGTTTACAGGATGAGAGAGATCCTGAAACATCACTCTAATAGGCTGAGGTGCTGTGCTCGGTGGCCTGCTGGGACCTTTGCCCGTCAGGGCAAGGCGAATAGGCCTTTGTCAGGCCTTTGTCGGGGAGGGGCCAGGAGCCCTGCTCGCTTCAATCCCCTCACCGATAGACAGTTGCAGAAACTAGGATGCAAGAACCTTTCCTGGATGGGGTTTTGATTTTCACGAAAAGTGTGTCAGCTTTGCTTTCAGCATGAGTCTGATTTCCAAAAAATGCATTTTGAACAATTTAAAGATTTGATCTGCGTTGGCCGGGAATGGAACCCGGGTCAACTGCTTGGAAGGCAGCTATGCTCACCATTATACCACCAACGCCTGCCTGTCTGGGCTATCTGATGGAGCGCCCCTTAGAAATAAGAATAAGTCATTGGCTGGGAATGAAAAAAGCTTGCGTTTGACGCAGAAGCAGTTCGCATCATGAGGTCTTGCCGGTCAGCCCAACATTTCCCCGGGACCCCTTAAAAAAGGAGCTTGGTTTTAAGTTTGGTTTGATTGAACAGTACATTTTGTTGGCTGGGCTGGGACCCTCTCCTATTTAGCGCAAGAGTGGAACGAGGCAGCAAGTTCAAGGAATGACATTGCATCCAGGCACTTACAGCTCTTTTTGCCCTAATGCCATGACACAAAAACATAATTTGAAAAAAGTTAGCAGAGGATGGTTTCGATCCATCGACCTCTGGGTTATGGGCCCAGCACGCTTCCGCTGCGCCACTCTGCTGGTTGGAGAACAAGAGCTTTTCTGGGCTTTTACAGCCTACAAACCGACAACCCTAGACCCAGTTTCGAGTGAAGCGGGCAGTAGGCCTTACAAAGCCAAACAACCTGCAACCACGCACTCCCATCCCATGGCCTTTTGCAGACAGGCCTCATTTCTCTAGCTCACACCCTAACTGCCAACACCCCTTCCCCTTCTCTCTCTGTCTCTCTCTCTCTGTCTCTCTCTCTCATTCTCTCTCTCTCGCAAGTAGATACTTTACTTCCCAGGTGCAACAAAACAAGCCTTCTCGAGCTGGCAGATATGGGAAGGAAGGAAGGAAGGGCCAGTTTGGAAACTCAACTCAATTACCATAAATCCCCTGCTAAGGGTTATGGGGGGGAGGAATGAAGGAACTTTGCTTCAGGGAAAGGGCTGCTGCTGCTTCAGCATGTGAGGAGCGCAGCCACACGTTTCACCTTCCTCAGTATGTTGGTTTACAGGATGAGAGAGATCCTGAAACCTCACTCTAACAGGCTGAGGTGCTGTGCTCGGTGGCCTGCTGGGACCTTTGCCCGTCAGGGCAAGGCGAATAGGCCTTTGTCAGGCCTTCGTCAGGGCTTTGTCGGGGAGGGGCCAGGAGCCCTGCTCGCTTCAATCCCCTCACCGATAGACAGTTGCAGAAACTAGGATGCAAGAACATTTCCTGGATGGGGTTTTGATTTTCGCGAAAAGTGTGTCAGCTTTGCTTTCAGCATGAGTCTGATTTCCCAAAAATGCATTTTGAACAATTTAAAGATTTGATCTGCGTTGGCCGGGAATCGAACCCGGGTCAACTGCTTGGAAGGCAGCTATGCTCACCACTATACCACCAACGCCTGCCGGTCTGGGCTATCTGATGGAGCGCCCCTTAGAAATAAGAATAAGTCATTGGCTGGGAATGAAAAAAGCTTGCGTTTGACGCAGAAGCAGTTCGCATCATGAGGTCTTGCCGGTCAGCCCAACATTTCCCCGGGACCCCTTAAAAAAGGAGCTTGGTTTTAAGTTTGGTTTGATTGAACAGTACATTTTGTTGGCTGGGCTGGGACCCTCTCCTATTTAGCGCAAGAGTGGAACGAGGCAGCAAGTTCAAGGAATGACATTGCATCCAGGCACTTACAGCTCTTTGTGCCCTAATGCCATGACACAAAAACATAATTTGATAAAACTTAGCAGAGGATGGTTTCGATCCATCGACCTCTGGGTTATGGGCCCAGCACGCTTCCGCTGCGCCACTCTGCTGGTTGGAGAACAAGAGCTTTTCTGGGCTTTTACAGCCTACAAACCGACAACCCTAGACCCAGTTTCGAGTGAAGCGGGCAGTAGGCCTTACAAAGCCAAACAACCTGCAACCACGCACTCCCATCCCATGGCCTTTTGCAGACAGGCCTCATTTCTCTAGCTCACACCCTAACTGCCAACACCCCTTCCCCTTCTCTCTCTGTCTCTCTCTCTCTGTCTCTCTCTCTCATTCTCTCTCTCTCGCAAGTAGATACTTTACTTCCCAGGTGCAACAAAACAAGCCTTCTCGAGCTGGCAGATATGGGAAGGAAGGAAGGAAGGGCCAGTTTGGAAACTCAACTCAATTACCATAAATCCCCTGCTAAGGGTTATGGGGGGGAGGAATGAAGGAACTTTGCTTCAGGGAAAGGGCTGCTGCTGCTTCAGCATGTGAGGAGCGCAGCCACACGTTTCACCTTCCTCAGTATGTTGGTTTACAGGATGAGAGAGATCCTGAAACCTCACTCTAATAGGCTGAGGTGCTGTGCTCGGTGGCCTGCTGGGACCTTTGCCCGTCAGGGCAAGGCGAATAGGCCTTTGTCAGGCCTTCGTCAGGGCTTTGTCGGGGAGGGGCCAGGAGCCCTGCTCGCTTCAATCCCCTCACCGATAGACAGTTGCAGAAACTAGGATGCAAGAACCTTTCCTGGATGGGGTTTTGATTTTCGCGAAAAGTGTGTCAGCTTTGCTTTCAGCATGAGTCTGATTTCCAAAAAATGCATTTTGAACAATTTAAAGATTTGATCTGCGTTGGCCGGGAATCGAACCCGGGTCAACTACTTGGAAGGCAGCTATGCTCACCACTATACCACCAACGCCTGCCTGTCTGAGCTCTCTGATGGAGCGCCCCTTAGAAATAAGAATAAGTCATTGGCTGGGAATGAAAAAAGCTTGCGTTTGACGCAGAAGCAGTTCGCATCATGAGGTCTTGCCGGTCAGCCCAACATTTCCCCGGGACCCCTTAAAAAAGGAGCTTGGTTTTAAGATTGGTTTGATTGAACAGTACATTTTGTTGGCTGGGCTGGGACCCTCTCCTATTTAGCGCAAGAGTGGAACGAGGCAGCAAGTTCAAGGAATGACATTGCATCCAGGCACTTACAGCTCTTTGTGCCCTAATGCCATGACACAAAAACATAATTTGAAAAAACTTAGCAGAGGATGGTTTCGATCCATCGACCTCTGGGTTATGGGCCCAGCACACTTCCGCTGTGCCACTCTGCTGGCTGGAGAACGAGAGCTTTTCGGGGCTTTTACAGCCTACAAACCGACAACCCTAGACCCAGTTTCGAGTGAAGCGGGCAGTATCCCTTACAAAGCCAAACAACCTGCAACCACGCACTCCCATCCCATGGCCTTTTGCAGACAGGCCTCATTTCTCTAGCTCACACCCTAACTGCCAACACCCCTTCCCCTTCTCTCTCTGTCTCTCTCTCTCTGTCTCTCTCTCTCATTCTCTCTCTCTCGCAAATAGATGCTTTACTTCCCAGGTGCAACAAAACAAGCCTTCTCGAGCTGGCAGATATGGGAAGGAAGGAAGGAAGGGCCAGTTTGGAAACTCAACTCAATTACCATAAATCCCCTGCTAAGGGTTATGGGAGGGAGGAATGAAGGAACTTTGCTTCAGGGAAAGGGCTGCTGCTGCTTCAGCATGTGAGGAGCACAGCCACACGTTTCACCTTCCTCAGTATGTTGGTTTACAGGATGAGAGAGATCCTGAAACCTCACTCTAATAGGCTGAGGTGCTGTGCTCGGTGGCCTGCTGGGACCTTTGCCCGTCAGGGCAAGGCGAATAGGCCTTTGTCAGGCCTTTGTCGGGGAGGGGCCAGGAGCCCTGCTCGCTTCAATCCCCTCACCGATAGACAGTTGCAGAAACTAGGATGCAAGAACCTTTCCTGGATGGGGTTTTGATTTTCACGAAAAGTGTGTCAGCTTTGCTTTCAGCATGAGTCTGATTTCCAAAAAAAGCATTTTGAACAATTTAAAGATTTGATCTGCGTTGGCCGGGAATGGAACCCGGGTCAACTGCTTGGAAGGCAGCTATGCTCACCATTATACCACCAACGCCTGCCTGTCTGGGCTATCTGATGGAGCGCCCCTTAGAAATAAGAATAAGTCATTGGCTGGGAATGAAAAAAGCTTGCGTTTGACGCAGAAGCAGTTCGCATCATGAGGTCTTGCCGGTCAGCCCAACATTTCCCCGGGACCCCTTAAAAAAGGAGCTTGGTTTTAAGTTTGGTTTGATTGAACAGTACATTTTGTTGGCTGGGCTGGGACCGTCTCCTATTTAGCGCAAGAGTGGAACGAGGCAGCAAGTTCAAGGAATGACATTGCATCCAGGCACTTACAGCTCTTTTTGCCCTAATGCCATGACACAAAAACATAATTTGAAAAAAGTTAGCAGAGGATGGTTTCGATCCATCGACCTCTGGGTTATGGGCCCAGCACGCTTCCGCTGCGCCACTCTGCTGGTTGGAGAACAAGAGCTTTTCTGGGCTTTTACAGCCTACAAACCGACAACCCTAGACCCAGTTTCGAGTGAAGCGGGCAGTAGGCCTTACAAAGCCAAACAACCTGCAACCACGCACTCCCATCCCATGGCCTTTTGCAGACAGGCCTCATTTCTCTAGCTCACACCCTAACTGCCAACACCCCTTCCCCTTCTCTCTCTGTCTCTCTCTCTCTGTCTCTCTCTCTCATTCTCTCTCTCTCGCAAGTAGATACTTTACTTCCCAGGTGCAACAAAACAAGCCTTCTCGAGCTGGCAGATATGGGAAGGAAGGAAGGAAGGGCCAGTTTGGAAACTCAACTCAATTACCATAAATCCCCTGCTAAGGGTTATGGGGGGGAGGAATGAAGGAACTTTGCTTCAGGGAAAGGGCTGCTGCTGCTTCAGCATGTGAGGAGCGCAGCCACACGTTTCACCTTCCTCAGTATGTTGGTTTACAGGATGAGAGAGATCCTGAAACCTCACTCTAATAGGCTGAGGTGCTGTGCTCGGTGGCCTGCTGGGACCTTTGCCCGTCAGGGCAAGGCGAATAGGCCTTTGTCAGGCCTTCGTCAGGGCTTTGTCGGGGAGGGGCCAGGAGCCCTGCTCGCTTCAATCCCCTCACCGATAGACAGTTGCAGAAACTAGGATGCAAGAACCTTTCCTGGATGGGGTTTTGATTTTCGCGAAAAGTGTGTCAGCTTTGCTTTCAGCATGAGTCTGATTTCCAAAAAATGCATTTTGAACAATTTAAAGATTTGATCTGCGTTGGCCGGGAATCGAACCCGGGTCAACTACTTGGAAGGCAGCTATGCTCACCACTATACCACCAACGCCTGCCTGTCTGAGCTCTCTGATGGAGCGCCCCTTAGAAATAAGAATAAGTCATTGGCTGGGAATGAAAAAAGCTTGCGTTTGACGCAGAAGCAGTTCGCATCATGAGGTCTTGCCGGTCAGCCCAACATTTCCCCGGGACCCCTTAAAAAAGGAGCTTGGTTTTAAGATTGGTTTGATTGAACAGTACATTTTGTTGGCTGGGCTGGGACCCTCTCCTATTTAGCGCAAGAGTGGAACGAGGCAGCAAGTTCAAGGAATGACATTGCATCCAGGCACTTACAGCTCTTTGTGCCCTAATGCCATGACACAAAAACATAATTTGAAAAAACTTAGCAGAGGATGGTTTCGATCCATCGACCTCTGGGTTATGGGCCCAGCACACTTCCGCTGTGCCACTCTGCTGGCTGGAGAACGAGAGCTTTTCGGGGCTTTTACAGCCTACAAACCGACAACCCTAGACCCAGTTTCGAGTGAAGCGGGCAGTATCCCTTACAAAGCCAAACAACCTGCAACCACGCACTCCCATCCCATGGCCTTTTGCAGACAGGCCTCATTTCTCTAGCTCACACCCTAACTGCCAACACCCCTTCCCCTTCTCTCTCTGTCTCTCTCTCTCTGTCTCTCTCTCTCATTCTCTCTCTCTCGCAAATAGATGCTTTACTTCCCAGGTGCAACAAAACAAGCCTTCTCGAGCTGGCAGATATGGGAAGGAAGGAAGGAAGGGCCAGTTTGGAAACTCAACTCAATTACCATAAATCCCCTGCTAAGGGTTATGGGAGGGAGGAATGAAGGAACTTTGCTTCAGGGAAAGGGCTGCTGCTGCTTCAGCATGTGAGGAGCACAGCCACACGTTTCACCTTCCTCAGTATGTTGGTTTACAGGATGAGAGAGATCCTGAAACCTCACTCTAATAGGCTGAGGTGCTGTGCTCGGTGGCCTGCTGGGACCTTTGCCCGTCAGGGCAAGGCGAATAGGCCTTTGTCAGGCCTTTGTCGGGGAGGGGCCAGGAGCCCTGCTCGCTTCAATCCCCTCACCGATAGACAGTTGCAGAAACTAGGATGCAAGAACCTTTCCTGGATGGGGTTTTGATTTTCACGAAAAGTGTGTCAGCTTTGCTTTCAGCATGAGTCTGATTTCCAAAAAAAGCATTTTGAACAATTTAAAGATTTGATCTGCGTTGGCCGGGAATGGAACCCGGGTCAACTGCTTGGAAGGCAGCTATGCTCACCATTATACCACCAACGCCTGCCTGTCTGGGCTATCTGATGGAGCGCCCCTTAGAAATAAGAATAAGTCATTGGCTGGGAATGAAAAAAGCTTGCGTTTGACGCAGAAGCAGTTCGCATCATGAGGTCTTGCCGGTCAGCCCAACATTTCCCCGGGACCCCTTAAAAAAGGAGCTTGGTTTTAAGTTTGGTTTGATTGAACAGTACATTTTGTTGGCTGGGCTGGGACCGTCTCCTATTTAGCGCAAGAGTGGAACGAGGCAGCAAGTTCAAGGAATGACATTGCATCCAGGCACTTACAGCTCTTTTTGCCCTAATGCCATGACACAAAAACATAATTTGAAAAAAGTTAGCAGAGGATGGTTTCGATCCATCGACCTCTGGGTTATGGGCCCAGCACGCTTCCGCTGCGCCACTCTGCTGGTTGGAGAACAAGAGCTTTTCTGGGCTTTTACAGCCTACAAACCGACAACCCTAGACCCAGTTTCGAGTGAAGCGGGCAGTAGGCCTTACAAAGCCAAACAACCTGCAACCACGCACTCCCATCCCATGGCCTTTTGCAGACAGGCCTCATTTCTCTAGCTCACACCCTAACTGCCAACACCCCTTCCCCTTCTCTCTCTGTCTCTCTCTCTCTGTCTCTCTCTCTCATTCTCTCTCTCTCGCAAGTAGATACTTTACTTCCCAGGTGCAACAAAACAAGCCTTCTCGAGCTGGCAGATATGGGAAGGAAGGAAGGAAGGGCCAGTTTGGAAACTCAACTCAATTACCATAAATCCCCTGCTAAGGGTTATGGGGGGGAGGAATGAAGGAACTTTGCTTCAGGGAAAGGGCTGCTGCTGCTTCAGCATGTGAGGAGCGCAGCCACACGTTTCACCTTCCTCAGTATGTTGGTTTACAGGATGAGAGAGATCCTGAAACCTCACTCTAATAGGCTGAGGTGCTGTGCTCGGTGGCCTGCTGGGACCTTTGCCCGTCAGGGCAAGGCGAATAGGCCTTTGTCAGGCCTTCGTCAGGGCTTTGTCGGGGAGGGGCCAGGAGCCCTGCTCGCTTCAATCCCCTCACCGATAGACAGTTGCAGAAACTAGGATGCAAGAACATTTCCTGGATGGGGTTTTGATTTTCGCGAAAAGTGTGTCAGCTTTGCTTTCAGCATGAGTCTGATTTCCCAAAAATGCATTTTGAACAATTTAAAGATTTGATCTGCGTTGGCCGGGAATCGAACCCGGGTCAACTGCTTGGAAGGCAGCTATGCTCACCACTATACCACCAACGCCTGCCTGTCTGAGCTCTCTGATGGAGCGCCCCTTAGAAATAAGAATAAGTCATTGGCTGGGAATGAAAAAAGCTTGCGTTTGACGCAGAAGCAGTTCGCATCATGAGGTCTTGCCGGTCAGCCCAACATTTCCCCGGGACCCCTTAAAAAAGGAGCTTGGTTTTAAGTTTGGTTTGATTGAACAGTACATTTTGTTGGCTGGGCTGGGACCCTCTCCTATTTAGCGCAAGAGTGGAACGAGGCAGCAAGTTCAAGGAATGACATTGCATCCAGGCACTTACAGCTCTTTGTGCCCTAATGCCATGACACAAAAACATAATTTGAAAAAACTTAGCAGAGGATGGTTTCGATCCATCGACCTCTGGGTTATGGGCCCAGCACGCTTCCGCTGTGCCACTCTGCTGGCTGGAGAACGAGAGCTTTTCGGGGCTTTTACAGCCTACAAACCGACAACCCTAGACCCAGTTTCGAGTGAAGCGGGCAGTATCCCTTACAAAGCCAAACAACCTGCAACCACGCACTCCCATCCCATGGCCTTTTGCAGACAGGCCTCATTTCTCTAGCTCACACCCTAACTGCCAACACCCCTTCCCCTTCTCTCTCTGTCTCTCTCTCTCTGTCTCTCTCTCTCATTCTCTCTCTCTCGCAAATAGATGCTTTACTTCCCAGGTGCAACAAAACAAGCCTTCTCGAGCTGGCAGATATGGGAAGGAAGGAAGGAAGGGCCAGTTTGGAAACTCAACTCAATTACCATAAATCCCCTGCTAAGGGTTATGGGAGGGAGGAATGAAGGAACTTTGCTTCAGGGAAAGGGCTGCTGCTGCTTCAGCATGTGAGGAGCACAGCCACACGTTTCACCTTCCTCAGTATGTTGGTTTACAGGATGAGAGAGATCCTGAAACATCACTCTAATAGGCTGAGGTGCTGTGCTCGGTGGCCTGCTGGGACCTTTGCCCGTCAGGGCAAGGCGAATAGGCCTTTGTCAGGCCTTTGTCGGGGAGGGGCCAGGAGCCCTGCTCGCTTCAATCCCCTCACCGATAGACAGTTGCAGAAACTAGGATGCAAGAACCTTTCCTGGATGGGGTTTTGATTTTCACGAAAAGTGTGTCAGCTTTGCTTTCAGCATGAGTCTGATTTCCAAAAAATGCATTTTGAACAATTTAAAGATTTGATCTGCGTTGGCCGGGAATGGAACCCGGGTCAACTGCTTGGAAGGCAGCTATGCTCACCATTATACCACCAACGCCTGCCTGTCTGGGCTATCTGATGGAGCGCCCCTTAGAAATAAGAATAAGTCATTGGCTGGGAATGAAAAAAGCTTGCGTTTGACGCAGAAGCAGTTCGCATCATGAGGTCTTGCCGGTCAGCCCAACATTTCCCCGGGACCCCTTAAAAAAGGAGCTTGGTTTTAAGTTTGGTTTGATTGAACAGTACATTTTGTTGGCTGGGCTGGGACCCTCTCCTATTTAGCGCAAGAGTGGAACGAGGCAGCAAGTTCAAGGAATGACATTGCATCCAGGCACTTACAGCTCTTTTTGCCCTAATGCCATGACACAAAAACATAATTTGAAAAAAGTTAGCAGAGGATGGTTTCGATCCATCGACCTCTGGGTTATGGGCCCAGCACGCTTCCGCTGCGCCACTCTGCTGGTTGGAGAACAAGAGCTTTTCTGGGCTTTTACAGCCTACAAACCGACAACCCTAGACCCAGTTTCGAGTGAAGCGGGCAGTAGGCCTTACAAAGCCAAACAACCTGCAACCACGCACTCCCATCCCATGGCCTTTTGCAGACAGGCCTCATTTCTCTAGCTCACACCCTAACTGCCAACACCCCTTCCCCTTCTCTCTCTGTCTCTCTCTCTCTGTCTCTCTCTCTCATTCTCTCTCTCTCGCAAGTAGATACTTTACTTCCCAGGTGCAACAAAACAAGCCTTCTCGAGCTGGCAGATATGGGAAGGAAGGAAGGAAGGGCCAGTTTGGAAACTCAACTCAATTACCATAAATCCCCTGCTAAGGGTTATGGGGGGGAGGAATGAAGGAACTTTGCTTCAGGGAAAGGGCTGCTGCTGCTTCAGCATGTGAGGAGCGCAGCCACACGTTTCACCTTCCTCAGTATGTTGGTTTACAGGATGAGAGAGATCCTGAAACCTCACTCTAATAGGCTGAGGTGCTGTGCTCGGTGGCCTGCTGGGACCTTTGCCCGTCAGGGCAAGGCGAATAGGCCTTTGTCAGGCCTTCGTCAGGGCTTTGTCGGGGAGGGGCCAGGAGCCCTGCTCGCTTCAATCCCCTCACCGATAGACAGTTGCAGAAACTAGGATGCAAGAACATTTCCTGGATGGGGTTTTGATTTTCGCGAAAAGTGTGTCAGCTTTGCTTTCAGCATGAGTCTGATTTCCCAAAAATGCATTTTGAACAATTTAAAGATTTGATCTGCGTTGGCCGGGAATCGAACCCGGGTCAACTGCTTGGAAGGCAGCTATGCTCACCACTATACCACCAACGCCTGCCTGTCTGAGCTCTCTGATGGAGCGCCCCTTAGAAATAAGAATAAGTCATTGGCTGGGAATGAAAAAAGCTTGCGTTTGACGCAGAAGCAGTTCGCATCATGAGGTCTTGCCGGTCAGCCCAACATTTCCCCGGGACCCCTTAAAAAAGGAGCTTGGTTTTAAGTTTGGTTTGATTGAACAGTACATTTTGTTGGCTGGGCTGGGACCCTCTCCTATTTAGCGCAAGAGTGGAACGAGGCAGCAAGTTCAAGGAATGACATTGCATCCAGGCACTTACAGCTCTTTGTGCCCTAATGCCATGACACAAAAACATAATTTGAAAAAACTTAGCAGAGGATGGTTTCGATCCATCGACCTCTGGGTTATGGGCCCAGCACGCTTCCGCTGCGCCACTCTGCTGGTTGGAGAACAAGAGCTTTTCTGGGCTTTTACAGCCTACAAACCGACAACCCTAGACCCAGTTTCGAGTGAAGCGGGCAGTAGGCCTTACAAAGCCAAACAACCTGCAACCACGCACTCCCATCCCATGGCCTTTTGCAGACAGGCCTCATTTCTCTAGCTCACACCCTAACTGCCAACACCCCTTCCCCTTCTCTCTCTGTCTCTCTCTCTCTGTCTCTCTCTCTCATTCTCTCTCTCTCGCAAGTAGATACTTTACTTCCCAGGTGCAACAAAACAAGCCTTCTCGAGCTGGCAGATATGGGAAGGAAGGAAGGAAGGGCCAGTTTGGAAACTCAACTCAATTACCATAAATCCCCTGCTAAGGGTTATGGGAGGGAGGAATGAAGGAACTTTGCTTCAGGGAAAGGGCTGCTGCTGCTTCAGCATGTGAGGAGCGCAGCCACACGTTTCACCTTCCTCAGTATGTTGGTTTACAGGATGAGAGAGATCCTGAAACCTCACTCTAATAGGCTGAGGTGCTGTGCTCGGTGGCCTGCTGGGACCTTTGCCGGTCAGGGCAAGGCGAATAGGCCTTTGTCAGGCCTTTGTCGGGGAGGGGCCAGGAGCCCTGCTCGCTTCAATCCCCTCACCGATAGACAGTTGCAGAAACTAGGATGCAAGAACCTTTCCTGGATGGGGTTTTGATTTTCGCGAAAAGTGTGTCAGCTTTGCTTTCAGCATGAGTCTGATTTCCAAAAAATGCATTTTGAACAATTTAAAGATTTGATCTGCGTTGGCCGGGAATCGAACCCGGGTCAACTGCTTGGAAGGCAGCTATGCTCACCACTATACCACCAACGCCTGCCTGTCTGAGCTCTCTGATGGAGCGCCCCTTAGAAATAAGAATAAGTCATTGGCTGGGAATGAAAAAAGCTTGCGTTTGACGCAGAAGCAGTTCGCATCATGAGGTCTTGCCGGTCAGCCCAACATTTCCCCGGGACCCCTTAAAAAAGGAGCTTGGTTTTAAGTTTGGTTTGATTGAACAGTACATTTTGTTGGCTGGGCTGGGACCCTCTCCTATTTAGCGCAAGAGTGGAACGAGGCAGCAAGTTCAAGGAATGACATTGCATCCAGGCACTTACAGCTCTTTGTGCCCTAATGCCATGACACAAAAACATAATTTGAAAAAACTTAGCAGAGGATGGTTTCGATCCATCGACCTCTGGGTTATGGGCCCAGCACGCTTCCGCTGTGCCACTCTGCTGGCTGGAGAACGAGAGCTTTTCGGGGCTTTTACAGCCTACAAACCGACAACCCTAGACCCAGTTTCGAGTGAAGCGGGCAGTATCCCTTACAAAGCCAAACAACCTGCAACCACGCACTCCCATCCCATGGCCTTTTGCAGACAGGCCTCATTTCTCTAGCTCACACCCTAACTGCCAACACCCCTTCCCCTTCTCTCTCTGTCTCTCTCTCTCTGTCTCTCTCTCTCATTCTCTCTCTCTCGCAAATAGATACTTTACTTCCCAGGTGCAACAAAACAAGCCTTCTCGAGCTGGCAGATATGGGAAGGAAGGAAGGAAGGGCCAGTTTGGAAACTCAACTCAATTACCATAAATCCCCTGCTAAGGGTTATGGGAGGGAGGAATGAAGGAACTTTGCTTCAGGGAAAGGGCTGCTGCTGCTTCAGCATGTGAGGAGCACAGCCACACGTTTCACCTTCCTCAGTATGTTGGTTTACAGGATGAGAGAGATCCTGAAACCTCACTCTAATAGGCTGAGGTGCTGTGCTCGGTGGCCTGCTGGGACCTTTGCCCGTCAGGGCAAGGCGAATAGGCCTTTGTCAGGCCTTTGTCGGGGAGGGGCCAGGAGCCCTGCTCGCTTCAATCCCCTCACCGATAGACAGTTGCAGAAACTAGGATGCAAGAACCTTTCCTGGATGGGGTTTTGATTTTCACGAAAAGTGTGTCAGCTTTGCTTTCAGCATGAGTCTGATTTCCAAAAAATGCATTTTGAACAATTTAAAGATTTGATCTGAGTTGGCTGGGAATGGAACCCGGGTCAACTGCTTGGAAGGCAGCTATGCTCACCACTATACCACCAACGCCTGCCTGTCTGGGCTATCTGATGGAGCGCCCCTTAGAAATAAGAATAAGTCATTGGCTGGGAATGAAAAAAGCTTGCGTTTGACGCAGAAGCAGTTCGCATCATGAGGTCTTGCCGGTCAGCCCAACATTTCCCCGGGACCCCTTAAAAAAGGAGCTTGGTTTTAAGTTTGGTTTGATTGAACAGTACATTTTGTTGGCTGGGCTGGGACCCTCTCCTATTTAGCGCAAGAGTGGAACGAGGCAGCAAGTTCAAGGAATGACATTGCATCCAGGCACTTACAGCTCTTTGTGCCCTAATGCCATGACACAAAAACATAATTTGAAAAAACTTAGCAGAGGATGGTTTCGATCCATCGACCTCTGGGTTATGGGCCCAGCACGCTTCCGCTGCGCCACTCTGCTGGTTGGAGAACAAGAGCTTTTCTGGGCTTTTACAGCCTACAAACCGACAACCCTAGACCCAGTTTCGAGTGAAGCGGGCAGTAGGCCTTACAAAGCCAAACAACCTGCAACCACGCACTCCCATCCCATGGCCTTTTGCAGACAGGCCTCATTTCTCTAGCTCACACCCTAACTGCCAACACCCCTTCCCCTTCTCTCTCTGTCTCTCTCTCTCTGTCTCTCTCTCTCATTCTCTCTCTCTCGCAAGTAGATACTTTACTTCCCAGGTGCAACAAAACAAGCCTTCTCGAGCTGGCAGATATGGGAAGGAAGGAAGGAAGGGCCAGTTTGGAAACTCAACTCAATTACCATAAATCCCCTGCTAAGGGTTATGGGAGGGAGGAATGAAGGAACTTTGCTTCAGGGAAAGGGCTGCTGCTGCTTCAGCATGTGAGGAGCGCAGCCACACGTTTCACCTTCCTCAGTATGTTGGTTTACAGGATGAGAGAGATCCTGAAACCTCACTCTAATAGGCTGAGGTGCTGTGCTCGGTGGCCTGCTGGGACCTTTGCCGGTCAGGGCAAGGCGAATAGGCCTTTGTCAGGCCTTTGTCGGGGAGGGGCCAGGAGCCCTGCTCGCTTCAATCCCCTCACCGATAGACAGTTGCAGAAACTAGGATGCAAGAACCTTTCCTGGATGGGGTTTTGATTTTCGCGAAAAGTGTGTCAGCTTTGCTTTCAGCATTAGTCTGATTTCCCAAAAATGCATTTTGAACAATTTAAAGATTTGATCTGCGTTGGCCGGGAATCTAACCCGGGTCAACTGCTTGGAAGGCAGCTATGCTCACCACTATACCACCAACGCCTGCCTGTCTGGGCTATCTGATGGAGCGCCCCTTAGAAATAAGAATAAGTCATTGGCTGGGAATGAAAAAAGCTTGCGTTTGACGCAGAAGCAGTTCGCATCATGAGGTCTTGCCGGTCAGCCCAACATTTCCCCGGGACCCCTTAAAAAAGGAGCTTGGTTTTAAGTTTGGTTTGATTGAACAGTACATTTTGTTGGCTGGGCTGGGACCCTCTCCTATTTAGCGCAAGAGTGGAACGAGGCAGCAAGTTCAAGGAATGACATTGCATCCAGGCACTTACAGCTCTTTGTGCCCTAATGCCATGACACAAAAACATAATTTGAAAAAACTTAGCAGAGGATGGTTTCGATCCATCGACCTCTGGGTTATGGGCCCAGCACGCTTCCGCTGCGCCACTCTGCTGGTTGGAGAACAAGAGCTTTTCTGGGCTTTTACAGCCTACAAACCGACAACCCTAGACCCAGTTTCGAGTGAAGCGGGCAGTAGGCCTTACAAAGCCAAACAACCTGCAACCACGCACTCCCATCCCATGGCCTTTTGCAGACAGGCCTCATTTCTCTAGCTCACACCCTAACTGCCAACACCCCTTCCCCTTCTCTCTCTGTCTCTCTCTCTCTGTCTCTCTCTCTCATTCTCTCTCTCTCGCAAGTAGATACTTTACTTCCCAGGTGCAACAAAACAAGCCTTCTCGAGCTGGCAGATATGGGAAGGAAGGAAGGAAGGGCCAGTTTGGAAACTCAACTCAATTACCATAAATCCCCTGCTAAGGGTTATGGGGGGGAGGAATGAAGGAACTTTGCTTCAGGGAAAGGGCTGCTGCTGCTTCAGCATGTGAGGAGCGCAGCCACACGTTTCACCTTCCTCAGTATGTTGGTTTACAGGATGAGAGAGATCCTGAAACCTCACTCTAATAGGCTGAGGTGCTGTGCTCGGTGGCCTGCTGGGACCTTTGCCCGTCAGGGCAAGGCGAATAGGCCTTTGTCAGGCCTTCGTCAGGGCTTTGTCGGGGAGGGGCCAGGAGCCCTGCTCGCTTCAATCCCCTCACCGATAGACAGTTGCAGAAACTAGGATGCAAGAACCTTTCCTGGATGGGGTTTTGATTTTCGCGAAAAGTGTGTCAGCTTTGCTTTCAGCATGAGTCTGATTTCCAAAAAATGCATTTTGAACAATTTAAAGATTTGATCTGCGTTGGCCGGGAATCGAACCCGGGTCAACTGCTTGGAAGGCAGCTATGCTCACCACTATACCACCAACGCCTGCCTGTCTGAGCTCTCTGATGGAGCGCCCCTTAGAAATAAGAATAAGTCATTGGCTGGGAATGAAAAAAGCTTGCGTTTGACGCAGAAGCAGTTCGCATCATAAGGTCTTGCCGGTCAGCCCAACATTTCCCCGGGACCCCTTAAAAAAGGAGCTTGGTTTTAAGTTTGGTTTGATTGAACAGTACATTTTGTTGGCTGGGCTGGGACCCTCTCCTATTTAGCGCAAGAGTGGAACGAGGCAGCAAGTTCAAGGAATGACATTGCATCCAGGCACTTACAGCTCTTTGTGCCCTAATGCCATGACACAAAAACATAATTTGAAAAAACTTAGCAGAGGATGGTTTCGATCCATCGACCTCTGGGTTATGGGCCCAGCACGCTTCCGCTGTGCCACTCTGCTGGCTGGAGAACGAGAGCTTTTCGGGGCTTTTACAGCCTACAAACCGACAACCCTAGACCCAGTTTCGAGTGAAGCGGGCAGTATCCCTTACAAAGCCAAACAACCTGCAACCACGCACTCCCATCCCATGGCCTTTTGCAGACAGGCCTCATTTCTCTAGCTCACACCCTAACTGCCAACACCCCTTCCCCTTCTCTCTCTGTCTCTCTCTCTCTGTCTCTCTCTCTCATTCTCTCTCTCTCGCAAATAGATGCTTTACTTCCCAGGTGCAACAAAACAAGCCTTCTCGAGCTGGCAGATATGGGAAGGAAGGAAGGAAGGGCCAGTTTGGAAACTCAACTCAATTACCATAAATCCCCTGCTAAGGGTTATGGGAGGGAGGAATGAAGGAACTTTGCTTCAGGGAAAGGGCTGCTGCTGCTTCAGCATGTGAGGAGCACAGCCACACGTTTCACCTTCCTCAGTATGTTGGTTTACAGGATGAGAGAGATCCTGAAACCTCACTCTAATAGGCTGAGGTGCTGTGCTCGGTGGCCTGCTGGGACCTTTGCCCGTCAGGGCAAGGCGAATAGGCCTTCGTCAGGGCTTTGTCGGGGAGGGGCCAGGAGCCCTGCTCGCTTCAATCCCCTCACCGATAGACAGTTGCGGAAACTAGGATGCAAGAACCTTTCCTGGATGGGGTTTTGATTTTCGCGAAAAGTGTGTCAGCTTTGCTTTCAGCATGAGTCTGATTTCCCAAAAATGCATTTTGAACAATTTAAAGATTTGATCTGCGTTGGCCGGGAATCGAACCCGGGTCAACTGCTTGGAAGGCAGCTATGCTCACCACTATACCACCAACGCCTGCCTGTCTGGGCTATGTGATGGAGCGCCCCTTAGAAATAAGAATAAGTCTTTGGCTGGGAATGAAAAAAGCTTGCGTTTGACGCAGAAGCAGTTCGCATCATGAGGTCTTGCCGGTCAGCCCAACATTTCCCCGGGACCCCTTAAAAAAGGAGCTTGGTTTTAAGTTTGGTTTGATTGAACAGTACATTTTGTTGGCTGGGCTGGGACCCTCTCCTATTTAGTGCAAGAGTGGAACGAGGCAGCAAGTTCAAGGAATGACATTGCATCCAGGCACTTACAGCTCTTTGTGCCCTAATGCCATGACACAAAAACATAATTTGAAAAAACTTAGCAGAGGATGGTTTCGATCCATCGACCTCTGGGTTATGGGCCCATCCATCAACCTCTGGGTTATGGGCCCAGCACGCTTCCGCTGCGCCACTCTGCTGGTTGGAGAACAAGAGCTTTTCTGGGCTTTTACAGCCTACAAACCGACAACCCTAGACCCAGTTTCGAGTGAAGCGGGCAGTAGGCCTTACAAAGCCAAACAACCTGCAACCATGCACTCCCATCCCATGGCCTTTTGCAGACAGGCCTCATTTCTCTAGCTCACACCCTAACTGCCAACACCCCTTCCCCTTCTCTCTCTGTCTCTCTCTCTCTGTCTCTCTCTCTCATTCTCTCTCTCTCGCAAATAGATACTTTACTTCCCAGGTGCAACAAAACAAGCCTTCTCGAGCTGGCAGATATGGGAAGGAAGGAAGGAAGGGCCAGTTTGGAAACTCAACTCAATTACCATAAATCCCCTGCTAAGGGTTATGGGAGGGAGGAATGAAGGAACTTTGCTTCAGGGAAAGGGCAGCTGCTGCTTCAGCATGTGAGGAGCGCAGCCACACGTTTCACCTTCCTCAGTATGTTGGTTTACAGGATGAGAGAGATCCTGAAACCTCACTCTAATAGGCTGAGGTGCTGTGCTCGGTGGCCTGCTGGGACCTTTGCCCGTCAGGGCAAGGCGAATAGGCCTTTGTCAGGCCTTCGTCAGGGCTTTGTCGGGGAGGGGCCAGGAGCCCTGCTCGCTTCAATCCCCTCACCGATAGACAGTTGCAGAAACTAGGATGCAAGAACCTTTCCTGGATGGGGTTTTGATTTTCGCGAAAAGTGTGTCAGCTTTGCTTTCAGCATGAGTCTGATTTCCCAAAAATGCATTTTGAACAATTTAAAGATTTGATCTGCGTGGTCAACTGCTTGGAAGGCAGCTATGCTCACCACTATACCACCAACACCTGCTTGTCTGGGCTATGTGATGGAGCGCCCCTTAGAAATAAGAATAAGTCATTGGCTGGGAATGAAAAAAGCTTGCGTTTGACGCAGAAGCAGTTCGCATCATGAGGTCTTGCCGGTCAGCCCAACATTTCCCCGGGACCCCTTAAAAAAGGAGCTTGGTTTTAAGTTTGGTTTGATTGAACAGTACATTTTGTTGGCTGGGCTGGGACCCTCTCCTATTTAGCGCAAGAGTGGAACGAGGCAGCAAGTTCAAGGAATGACATTGCATCCAGGCACTTACAGCTCTTTGTGCCCTAATGCCATGACACAAAAACATAATTTGAAAAAACTTAGCAGAGGATGGTTTCGATCCATCAACCTCTGGGTTATGGGCCCAGCACACTTCCGCTGCGCCACTCTGCTGGTTGGAGAACAAGAGCTTTTCTGGGCTTTTACAGCCTACAAACCGACAACCCTAGACCCAGTTTCGAGTGAAGCGGGCAGTAGGCCTTACAAAGCCAAACAACCTGCAACCACGCACTCCCATCCCATGGCCTTTTGCAGACAGGCCTCATTTCTCTAGCTCACACCCTAACTGCCAACACCCCTTCCCCTTCTCTCTCTGTCTCTCTCTCTCTGTCTCTCTCTCTCATTCTCTCTCTCTCGCAAATAGATACTTTACTTCCCAGGTGCAACAAAACAAGCCTTCTCGAGCTGGCAGATATGGGAAGGAAGGAAGGAAGGGCCAGTTTGGAAACTCAACTCAATTACCATAAATCCCCTGCTAAGGGTTATGGGAGGGAGGAATGAAGGAACTTTGCTTCAGGGAAAGGGCTGCTGCTGCTTCAGCATGTGAGGAGCACAGCCACACGTTTCACCTTCCTCAGTATGTTGGTTTACAGGATGAGAGAGATCCTGAAACCTCACTCTAATAGGCTGAGGTGCTGTGCTCGGTGGCCTGCTGGGACCTTTGCCCGTCAGGGCAAGGCGAATAGGCCTTTGTCAGGCCTTTGTCGGGGAGGGGCCAGGAGCCCTGCTCGCTTCAATCCCCTCACCGATAGACAGTTTCAGAAACTAGGATGCAAGAACCTTTCCTGGATGGGGTTTTGATTTTCACGAAAAGTGTGTCAGCTTTGCTTTCAGCATGAGTCTGATTTCCAAAAAATGCATTTTGAACAATTTAAAGATTTGATCTGCGTTGGCCGGGAATTGAACCCGGTCAACTGTTTGGAAGGCAGCTATGCTCACCACTATACCATCAACGCCTGCCTGTCTGGGCTATCTGATGGAGCGCCCCTTAGAAATAAGAATAAGTCATTGGCTGGGAATGAAAAAAGCTTGCGTTTGACGCAGAAGCAGTTCGCATCATGAGGTCTTGCCGGTCAGCCCAACATTTCCCCGGGACCCCTTAAAAAAGGAGCTTGGTTTTAAGTTTGGTTTGATTGAACAGTACATTTTGTTGGCTGGGCTGGGACCCTCTCCTATTTAGCGCAAGAGTGGAACGAGGCAGCAAGTTCAAGGAATGACATTGCATCCAGGCACTTACAGCACTTTGTGCCCTAATGCCATGACACAAAAACATAATTTGAAAAAACTTAGCAGAGGATGGTTTCGATCCATCGACCTCTGGGTTATGGGCCCTGCACGCTTCCGCTGCGCCACTCTGCTGGTTGGAGAGAAGAGCTTTTCTGGGCTTTTACAGCCTACAAACCGACAACCATAGACCCAGTTTCGAGTGAAGCGGGCAGTAGGCCTTACAAAGCCAAACAACCTGCAACCACGCACTCCCATCCCATGGCCTTTTGCAGACAGGCCTCATTTCTCTAGCTCACACCCTAACTGCCAACACCCCTTCCCCTTCTCTCTCTGTCTCTCTCTCTCTGTCTCTCTCTCTCATTCTCTCTCTCTCGCAAATAGATACTTTACTTCCCAGGTGCAACAAAACAAGCCTTCTCGAGCTGGCAGATATGGGAAGGAAGGAAGGAAGGGCCAGTTTGGAAACTCAACTCAATTACCATAAATCCCCTGCTAAGGGTTATCGGAGGGAGGAATGAAGGAACTTTGCTTCAGGTAAAGGGCTGCTGCTGCTTCAGCATGTGAGGAGCGCAGCCACACGTTTCACCTTCCTCAGTATGTTGGTTTACAGGATGAGAGAGATCCTGAAACCTCACTCTAATAGGCTGAGGAGCTGTGCTCGGTGGCCTGCTGGGACCTTTGCCCGTCAGGGCAAGGCGAATAGGCCTTCGTCAGGGCTTTGTCGGGGAGGGGCCAGGAGCCCTGCTCGCTTCAATCCCCTCACCGATAGACAGTTGCAGAAACTAGGATGCAAGAACCTTTCCTGGATGGGGTTTTGATTTTCACGAAAAGTGTGTCAGCTTTGCTTTCAGCATGAGTCTGATTTCCAAAAAATACATTTTGAACAATTTAAAGATTTGATCTGCGTTGGCCGGGAATCGAACCCGGGTCAACTGCTTGGAAGGCAGCTATGCTCACCACTATACCACCAACGCCTGCCTGTCTGGGTTATGTGATGGAGCGCCCCTTAGAAATAAGAATAAGTCATTGGCTGGGAATGAAAAAAGCTTGCGTTTGACGCAGAAGCAGTTCGCATCATGAGGTCTTGCCGCTCAGCCCAACATTTCCCCGGGACCCCTTAAAAAAGGAGCTTGGTTTTAAGTTTGGTTTGATTGAACAGTACATTTTGTTGGCTGGGCTGGGACCCTCTCCTATTTAGCGCAAGAGTGGAACGAGGTAGCAAGTTCAAGGAATGACATTGCATCCAGGCACTTACAGCTCTTTGTGCCCTAATGCCATGACACAAAAACATAATTTGAAAAAACTTAGCAGAGGATGGTTTCGATCCATCGACCTCTGGGTTATGGGCCCAGCACGCTTCCGCTGCGCCACTCTGCTGGTGGGAGAACAAGAGCTTTTCTGGGCTTTTACAGCCTACAAACCGACAACCCTAGACCCAGTTTCGAGTGAAGCGGGCAGTAGGCCTTACAAAGCCAAACAACCTGCAACCACGCACTCCCATCCCATGGCCTTTTGCAGACAGGCCTCATTTCTCTAGCTCACACCCTAACTGCCAATACCCCTTCCCCTTCTCTCTCTGTCTCTCTCTCTCTGTCTCTCTCTCTCTCATTCTCTCTCTCTCGCAAATAGATACTTTACTTCCCAGGTGCAACAAAACAAGCCTTCTCGAGCTGGCAGATATGGGAAGGAAGGAAGGAAGGGCCAGTTTGGAAACTCAACTCAATTACCATAAATCCCCTGCTAAGGGTTATGGGAGGGAGGAATGAAGGAACTTTGCTTCAGGGAAAGGGCTGCTGCTGCTTCAGCATGTGAGGAGCGCAGCCACATGTTTCACCTTCCTCAGTATGTTGGTTTACAGGATGAGAGAGATCCTGAAACCTCACTCTAATAGGCTGAGGTGCTGTGCTCGGTGGCCTGCTGGGACCTTGGCCCGTCAGGGCAAGGCGAATAGGCCTTTGTCAGGCCTTTGTCGGGGAGGGGCCAGGAGCCCTGCTCGCTTCAATCCCCTCACCGATAGACAGTTGCAGAAACTAGGATGCAAGAACCTTTCCTGGATGGGGTTTTGATTTTCACGAAAAGTGTGTCAGCTTTGCTTTCAGCATGAGTCTGATTTCCAAAAAATGCATTTTGAACAATTTAAAGATTTGATCTGCTTTGGCCGGGAATCGAACCCGGGTCAACTGCTTGGAAGGCAGCTATGCTCACCACTATACCACCAACGCCTGCCTGTCTGGGCTATGTGATGGAGCGCCCCTTAGAAATAAGAATAAGTCATTGGCTGGGAATGAAAAAAGCTTGCGTTTGACGCAGAAGCAGTTCGCATCATGAGGTCTTGCCGGTCAGCCCAACATTTCCCCGGGACCCCTTAAAAAAGGAGCTTGGTTTTAAGTTTGGTTTGATTGAACAGTACATTTTGTTGGCTGGGCTGGGACCCTCTCCTATTTAGCGCAAGAGTGGAACGAGGCAGCAAGTTCAAGGAATGACATTGCATCCAGGCACTTACAGCTCTTTGTGCCCTAATGCCATGACACAAAAACATAATTTGAAAAAACTTAGCAGAGGATGGTTTCGATCCATCGACCTCTGGGTTATGGGCACAGCACACTTCCGCTGCGCCACTCTGCTGGTTGCAGAACAACAGCTTTTCTGGGCTTTTACAGCCTACAAACCGACAACCCTAGACCCAGTTTCGAGTGAAGCGGGCAGTAGGCCTTACAAAGCCAAACAACCTGCAACCACGCACTCCCATCCCATGGCCTTTTGCAGACAGGCCTCATTTCTCTAGCTCGCACCCTAACTGCCAACACCCCTTCCCCTTCTCTCTCTGTCTCTCTCTCTCTCTGTCTCTCTCTCTCATTCTCTCTCTCTCGCAAATAGATACTTTACTTCCCAGGTGCAACAAAACAAGCCTTCTCGAGCTGGCAGATATGGGAAGGAAGGAAGGAAGGGCCAGTTTGGAAACTCAACTCAATTACCATAAATCCCCTGCTAAGGGTTATGGGAGGGAGGAATGAAGGAACTTTGCTTCAGGGAAAGGGCTGCTGCTGCTTCAGCATGTGAGGAGCGCAGCCACACGTTTCACCTTCCTCAGTATGTTGGTTTACAGGATGAGAGAGATCCTGAAACCTCACTCTAATAGGCTGAGGTGCTGTGCTCGGTGGCCTGCTGGGACCTTGGCCCGTCAGGGCAAGGCGAATAGGCCTTTGTCAGGCCTTCGTCAGGGCTTTGTCGGGGAGGGGCCAGGAGCCCTGCTCGCTTCAATCCCCTCACCGATAGACAGTTGCAGAAACTAGGATGCAAGAACCTTTCCTGGATGGGGTTTTGATTGTCACGAAAAGTGTGTCAGCTTTGCTTTCAGCATGAGTCTGATTTCCAAAAAATGCATTTTGAACAATTTAAAGATTTGATCTGCGTTGGCCGGGAATCGAACCCGGGTCAACTGCTTGGAAGGCAGCTATGCTCACCACTATACCACCAACGCCTGCCTGTCTGGGCTATCTGATGGAGCGCCCCTTAGAAATAAGAATAAGTCATTGGCTGGGAATGAAAAAAGCTTGCGTTTGACGCAGAAGCAGTTCGCATCATGAGGTCTTGCCGGTCAGCCCAACATTTCCCCGGGACCCCTTAAAAAAGGAGCTTGGTTTTAAGTTTGGTTTGATTGAACAGTACATTTTGTTGGCTGGGCTGGGACCCTCTCCTATTTAGCGCAAGAGTGGAACGAGGCAGCAAGTTCAAGGAATGACATTGCATCCAGGCACTGACAGCTCTTTGTGCCCTAATGCCATGACACAAAAACATAATTTGAAAAAACTTAGCAGAGGATGGTTTCGATCCATCAACCTCTGGGTTATGGGCCCAGCACGCTTCCGCTGCGCCACTCTGCTGGTTGGAGAACAAGAGCTTTTCTGGGCTTTTACAGCCTACAAACCGACAACCCTAGACCCAGTTTCGAGTGAAGCGGGCAGTAGGCCTTACAAAGCGAAACAACCTGCAACCACGCACTCCCATCCCATGGCCTTTTGCAGACAGGCCTCATTTCTCTAGCTCACACCCTAACTGCCAACACCCCTTCCCCTTCTCTCTCTGTCTCTCTCTCTCTGTCTCTCTCTCTCATTCTCTCTCTCTCGCAAATAGATACTTTACTTCCCAGGTGCAACAAAACAAGCCTTCTCGAGCTGGCAGATATGGGAAGGAAGGAAGGAAGGGCCAGTTTGGAAACTCAACTCAATTACCATAAATCCCCTGCTAAGGGTTATGGGAGGGAGGAATGAAGGAACTTTGCTTCAGGGAAAGGGCTGCTGCTGCTTCAGCATGTGAGGAGCACAGCCACACGTTTCACCTTCCTCAGTATGTTGGTTTACAGGATGAGAGAGATCCTGAAACCTCACTCTAATAGGCTGAGGTGCTGTGCTCGGTGGCCTGCTGGGACCTTTGCCCATCAGGGCAAGGCGAATAGGCCTTTGTCAGGCCTTTGTCGGGGAGGGGCCAGGAGCCCTGCTCGCTTCAATCCCCTCACCGATAGACAGTTGCAGAAACTAGGATGCAAGAACCTTTCCTGGATGGGGTTTTGATTTTCACGAAAAGTGTGTCAGCTTTGCTTTCAGCATGAGTCTGATTTCCAAAAAATGCATTTTGAACAATTTAAAGATTTGATCTGCGTTGGCCGGGAATGGAACCCGGGTCAACTGCTTGGAAGGCAGCTATGCTCACCACTATACCACCAACGCCTGCCTGTCTGGGCTATCTGATGGAGCGCCCCTTAGAAATAAGAATAAGTCATTGGCTGGGAATGAAAAAAGCTTGCGTTTGACGCAGAAGCAGTTCGCATCATGAGGTCTTGCCGGTCAGCCCAACATTTCCCCGGGACCCCTTAAAAAAGGAGCTTGGTTTTAAGTTTGGTTTGATTGAACAGTACATTTTGTTGGCTGGGCTGGGACCCTCTCCTATTTAGCGCAAGAGTGGAACGAGGCAGCAAGTTCAAGGAATGACATTGCATCCAGGCACTTACAGCTCTTTGTGCCCTAATGCCATGACACAAAAACATAATTTGAAAAAACTTAGCAGAGGATGGTTTCGATCCATCGACCTCTGGGTTATGGGCCCAGCACGCTTCCGCTGTGCCACTCTGCTGGTTGGAGAACGAGAGCTTTTCGGGGCTTTTACAGCCTACAAACCGACAACCCTAGACCCAGTTTCGAGTGAAGCGGGCAGTAGGCCTTACAAAGCCAAACAACCTGCAACCACGCACTCCCATCCCATGGCCTTTTGCAGACAGGCCTCATTTCTCTAGCTCACACCCTAACTGCCAACACCCCTTCCCCTTCTCTCACTGTCTCTCTCTCTGTCTCTCTCTCTCATTCTCTCTCTCTCGCAAATAGATACTTTACTTCCCAGGTGCAACAAAACAAGCCTTCTCGAGCTGGCAGATATGGGAAGGAAGGAAGGAAGGGCCAGTTTGGAAACTCAACTCAATTACCATAAATCCCCTGCTAAGGGTTATGGGAGGGAGGAATGAAGGAACTTTGCTTCAGGGAAAGGGCTGCTGCTGCTTCAGCATGTGAGGAGCGCAGCCACACGTTTCACCTTCCTCAGTATGTTGGTTTACAGGATGAGAGAGATCCTGAAACCTCACTCTAATAGGCTGAGGTGCTGTGCTCGGTGGCCTGCTGGGACCTTTGCCCGTCAGGGCAAGGCGAATAGGCCTTTGTCAGGCCTTCGTCAGGGCTTTGTCGGGGAGGGGCCAGGAGCCCTGCTCGCTTCAATCCCCTCACCGATAGACAGTTGCAGAAACTAGGATGCAAGAACCTTTCCTGGATGGGGTTTTGATTTTCACGAAAAGTGTGTCAGATTTGCTTTCAGCATGAGTCTGATTTCCAAAAAATGCATTTTGAACAATTTAAAGATTTGATCTGCGTTGGCCGGGAATCGAACCCGGGTCAACTGCTTGGAAGGCAGCTATGCTCACCACTATACCACCAAAGCCTGCCTGTCTGGGCTACCTGATGGAGCGCCCCTTAGAAATAAGAATAAGTCATTGGCTGGGAATGAAAAAAGCTTGCGTTTGACGCAGAAGCAGTTCGCATCATGAGGTCTTGCCGGTCAGCCCAACATTTCCCCGGGACCCCTTAAAAAAGGAGCTTGGTTTTAAGTTTGGTTTGATTGAACAGTACATTTTGTTGGCTGGGCTGGGACCCTCTCCTATTTAGCGCAAGAGTGGAACGAGGCAGCAAGTTCAAGGAATGACATTGCATCCAGGCACTTACAGCTCTTTGTGCCCTAATGCCATGACACAAAAACATAATTTGAAAAAACTTAGCAGAGGATGGTTTCGATCCATCGACCTCTGGGTTATGGGTCCAGCACGCTTCCGCTGCGCCACTCTGCTGGTTGGAGAACAAGAGCTTTTCTGGGCTTTTACAGCCTACAAACCGACAACCCTAGACCCAGTTTCGAGTGAAGCCGGCAGTAGGCCTTACAAAGCCAAACAACATGCAACCACGCACTCCCATCCCATGGCCTTTTGCAGACAGGCCTCATTTCTCTAGCTCACACCCTAACTGCCAACACCCCTTCCCCTTCTCTCTCTGTCTCTCTCTCTCTGTCTCTCTCTCTCATTCTCTCTCTCTCGCAAATAGATACTTTACTTCCCAGGTGCAACAAAACAAGCCTTCTCGAGCTGGCAGATATGGGAAGGAAGGAATGAAGGGCCAGTTTGGAAACTCAACTCAATTACCATAAATCCCCTGCTAAGGGTTATGGGAGGGAGGAATGAAGGAACTTTGCTTCAGGGAAAGGGCTGCTGCTGCTTCAGCATGTGAGGAGCGCAGCCACACGTTTCACCTTCCTCAGTATGTTGGTTTACAGGATGAGAGAGATCCTGAAACCTCACTCTAATAGGCTGAGGTGCTGTGCTCGGTGGCCTGCTGGGACCTTTGCCCGTCAGGGCAAGGCGAATAGGCCTTCGTCAGGGCTTTGTCGGGGAGGGGCCAGGAGCCCTGCTCGCTTCAATCCCCTCACCGATAGACAGTTGCGGAAACTAGGATGCAAGAACCTTTCCTGGATGGGGTTTTGATTTTCGCGAAAAGTGTGTCAGCTTTGCTTTCAGCATGAGTCTGATTTCCCAAAAATGCATTTTGAACAATTTAAAGATTTGATCTGCGTTGGCCGGGAATCGAACCCGGGTCAACTGCTTGGAAGGCAGCTATGCTCACCACTATACCACCAACGCCTGCCTGTCTGGGCTATGTGATGGAGCGCCCCTTAGAAATAAGAATAAGTCTTTGGCTGGGAATGAAAAAAGCTTGCGTTTGACGCAGAAGCAGTTCGCATCATGAGGTCTTGCCGGTCAGCCCAACATTTCCCCGGGACCCCTTAAAAAAGGAGCTTGGTTTTAAGTTTGGTTTGATTGAACAGTACATTTTGTTGGCTGGGCTGGGACCCTCTCCTATTTAGTGCAAGAGTGGAACGAGCCAGCAAGTTCAAGGAATGACATTGCATCCAGGCACTTACAGCTCTTTGTGCCCTAATGCCATGACACAAAAACATAATTTGAAAAAACTTAGCAGAGGATGGTTTCGATCCATCGACCTCTGGGTTATGGGCCCAGCACGCTTCCGCTGCGCCACTCTGCTGGTTGGAGAACAAGAGCTTTTCTGGGCTTTTACAGCCTACAAACCGACAACCCTAGACCCAGTTTCGAGTGAAGCGGGCAGTAGGCCTTACAAAGCCAAACAACCTGCAACCATGCACTCCCATCCCATGGCCTTTTGCAGACAGGCCTCATTTCTCTAGCTCACACCCTAACTGCCAACACCCCTTCCCCTTCTCTCTCTGTCTCTCTCTCTCTGTCTCTCTCTCTCATTCTCTCTCTCTCGCAAATAGATACTTTACTTCCCAGGTGCAACAAAACAAGCCTTCTCGAGCTGGCAGATATGGGAAGGAAGGAAGGAAGGGCCAGTTTGGAAACTCAACTCAATTACCATAAATCCCCTGCTAAGGGTTATGGGAGGGAGGAATGAAGGAACTTTGCTTCAGGGAAAGGGCAGCTGCTGCTTCAGCATGTGAGGAGCGCAGCCACACGTTTCACCTTCCTCAGTATGTTGGTTTACAGGATGAGAGAGATCCTGAAACCTCACTCTAATAGGCTGAGGTGCTGTGCTCGGTGGCCTGCTGGGACCTTTGCCCGTCAGGGCAAGGCGAATAGGCCTTTGTCAGGCCTTCGTCAGGGCTTTGTCGGGGAGGGGCCAGGAGCCCTGCTCGCTTCAATCCCCTCACCGATAGACAGTTGCAGAAACTAGGATGCAAGAACCTTTCCTGGATGGGGTTTTGATTTTCGCGAAAAGTGTGTCAGCTTTGCTTTCAGCATGAGTCTGATTTCCCAAAAATGCATTTTGAACAATTTAAAGATTTGATCTGCGTTGGCCGGGAATCGAACCCGGGTCAACTGCTTGGAAGGCAGCTATGCTCACCACTATACCACCAACACCTGCTTGTCTGGGCTATGTGATGGAGCGCCCCTTAGAAATAAGATTAAGTCATTGGCTGGGAATGAAAAAAGCTTGCGTTTGACGCAGAAGCAGTTCGCATCATGAGGTCTTGCCGGTCAGCCCAACATTTCCCCGGGACCCCTTAAAAAAGGAGCTTGGTTTTAAGTTTGGTTTGATTGAACAGTACATTTTGTTGGCTGGGCTGGGACCCTCTCCTATTTAGCGCAAGAGTGGAACGAGGCAGCAAGTTCAAGGAATGACATTGCATCCAGGCACTTACAGCTCTTTGTGCCCTAATGCCATGACACAAAAACATAATTTGAAAAAACTTAGGAGAGGATGGTTTCGATCCATCGACCTCTGGGTTATGGGCCCAGCACGCTTCCGCTGCACCACTCTGCTGGTGGGAGAACAAGAGCTTTTCTGGGCTTTTACAGCCTACAAACCGACAACCCTAGACCCAGTTTCGAGTGAAGCGGGCAGTAGGCCTTACAAAGCCAAACAACCTGCAACCACGCACTCCCATCCCATGGCCTTTTGCAGACAGGCCTCATTTCTCTAGCTCACACCCTAACTGCCAACACCCCTTCCCCTTCTCTCTCTGTCTCTCTCTCTCTGTCTCTCTCTCTCTCATTCTCTCTCTCTCGCAAATAGATACTTTACTTCCCAGGTGCAACAAAACAAGCCTTCTCGAGCTGGCAGATATGGGAAGGAAGGAAGGAAGGGCCAGTTTGGAAACTCAACTCAATTACCATAAATCCCCTGCTAAGGGTTATGGGAGGGAGGAATGAAGGAACTTTGCTTCAGGGAAAGGGCTGCTGCTGCTTCAGCATGTGAGGAGCGCAGCCACATGTTTCACCTTCCTCAGTATGTTGGTTTACAGGATGAGAGAGATCCTGAAACCTCACTCTAATAGGCCGAGGTGCTGTGCTCGGTGGCCTGCTGGGACCTTGGCCCGTCAGGGCAAGGCGAATAGGCCTTTGTCAGGCCTTTGTCGGGGAGGGGCCAGGAGCCCTGCTCGCTTCAATCCCCTCACCGATAGACAGTTGCAGAAACTAGGATGCAAGAACCTTTCCTGGATGGGGTTTTGATTTTCACGAAAAGTGTGTCAGCTTTGCTTTCAGCATGAGTCTGATTTCCAAAAAATGCATTTTGAACAATTTAAAGATTTGATCTGCTTTGGCCGGGAATCGAACCCGGGTCAACTGCTTGGAAGGCAGCTATGCTCACCACTATACCACCAACGCCTGCCTGTCTGGGCTATGTGATGGAGCGCCCCTTAGAAATAAGAATAAGTCATTGGCTGGGAATGAAAAAAGCTTGCGTTTGACGCAGAAGCAGTTCGCATCATGAGGTCTTGCCAGTCAGCCCAACATTTCCCCGGGACCCCTTAAAAAAGGAGCTTGGTTTTAAGTTTGGTTTGATTGAACAGTACATTTTGTTGGCTGGGCTGGGACCCTCTCCTATTTAGCGCAAGAGTGGAACGAGGCAGCAAGTTCAAGGAATGACATTGCATCCAGGCACTTACAGCTCTTTGTGCCCTAATGCCATGACACAAAAACATAATTTGAAAAAACTTAGCAGAGGATGGTTTCGATCCATCGACCTCTGGGTTATGGGCCCAGCACACTTCCGCTGCGCCACTCTGCTGGTTGCAAAACAAGAGCTTTTCTGGGCTTTTACAGCCTACAAACCGACAACCCTAGACCCAGTTTCGAGTGAAGCGGGCAGTAGGCCTTACAAAACCAAACAACCTACAACCACGCACTCCCATCCCATGGCCTTTTGCAGACAGGCCTCATTTCTCTAGCTCGCACCCTAACTGCCAACACCCCTTCCCCTTCTCTCTCTGTCTCTCTCTCTCTCTGTCTCTCTCTCTCATTCTCTCTCTCTCGCAAATAGATACTTTACTTCCCAGGTGCAACAAAACAAGCCTTCTCGAGCTGGCAGATATGGGAAGGAAGGAAGGAAGGGCCAGTTTGGAAACTCAACTCAATTACCATAAATCCCCTGCTAAGGGTTATGGGAGGGAGGAATGAAGGAACTTTGCTTCAGGGAAAGGGCTGCTGCTGCTTCAGCATGTGAGGAGCGCAGCCACACGTTTCACCTTCCTCAGTATGTTGGTTTACAGGAGGAGAGAGATCCTGAAACCTCACTCTAATAGGCTGAGGTGCTGTGCTCGGTGGCCTGCTGGGACCTTGGCCCGTCAGGGCAAGGCGAATAGGCCTTTGTCAGGCCTTCGTCAGGGCTTTGTCGGGGAGGGGCCAGGAGCCCTGCTCGCTTCAATCCCCTCACCGATAGACAGTTGCAGAAACTAGGATGCAAGAACCTTTCCTGGATGGGGTTTTGATTGTCACGAAAAGTGTGTCAGCTTTGCTTTCAGCATGAGTCTGATTTCCAAAAAATGCATTTTGAACAATTTAAAGATTTGATCTGCGTTGGCCGGGAATGGAACCCGGGTCAACTGCTTGGAAGGCAGCTATGCTCACCACTATACCACCAACCCCTGCCTGTCTGGGCTACCTGATGGAGCGCCCCTTAGAAATAAGAATAAGTCATTGGCTGGGAATGAAAAAAGCTTGCGTTTGACGCAGAAGCAGTTCGCATCATGAGGTCTTGCCGGTCAGCCCAACATTTCCCCGGGACCCCTTAAAAAATGAGCTTGGTTTTAAGTTTGGTTTGATTGAACAGTACATTTTGTTGGCTGGGCTGGGACCCTCTCCTATTTAGCGCAAGAGTGGAACGAGGCAGCAAGTTCAAGGAATGACATTGCATCCAGGCACTTACAGCTCTTTGTGCCCTAATGCCATGACACAAAAACATAATTTGAAAAAACTTAGCAGAGGATGGTTTCGATCCATCGACCTCTGGGTTATGGGCACAGCACACTTCCGCTGCGCCACTCTGCTGGTTGCAGAACAAGAGCTTTTCTGGGCTTTTACAGCCTACAAACCGACAACCCTAGACCCAGTTTCGAGTGAAGCGGGCAGTAGGCCTTACAAAGCCAAACAACCTGCAACCACGCACTCCCATCCCATGGCCTTTTGCAGACAGGCCTCATTTCTCTAGCTCGCACCCTAACTGCCAACACCCCTTCCCCTTCTCTCTCTGTCTCTCTCTCTCTCTGTCTCTCTCTCTCATTCTCTCTCTCTCGCAAATAGATACTTTACTTCCCAGGTGCAACAAAACAAGCCTTCTCGAGCTGGCAGATATGGGAAGGAAGGAAGGAAGGGCCAGTTTGGAAACTCAACTCAATTACCATAAATCCCCTGCTAAGGGTTATGGGAGGGAGGAATGAAGGAACTTTGCTTCAGGGAAAGGGCTGCTGCTGCTTCAGCATGTGAGGAGCGCAGCCACACGTTTCACCTTCCTCAGTATGTTGGTTTACAGGATGAGAGAGATCCTGAAACCTCACTCTAATAGGCTGAGGTGCTGTGCTCGGTGGCCTGCTGGGACCTTGGCCCGTCAGGGCAAGGCGAATAGGCCTTTGTCAGGCCTTCGTCAGGGCTTTGTCGGGGAGGGGCCAGGAGCCCTGCTCGCTTCAATCCCCTCACCGATAGACAGTTGCAGAAACTAGGATGCAAGAACCTTTCCTGGATGGGGTTTTGATTGTCACGAAAAGTGTGTCAGCTTTGCTTTCAGCATGAGTCTGATTTCCAAAAAATGCATTTTGAACAATTTAAAGATTTGATCTGCGTTGGCCGGGAATCGAACCCGGGTCAACTGCTTTGAAGGCAGCTATGCTCACCACTATACCACCAACGCCTGCCTGTCTGGGCTATCTGATGGAGCGCCCCTTAGAAATAAGAATAAGTCATTGGCTGGGAATGAAAAAAGCTTGCGTTTGACGCAGAAGCAGTTCGCATCATGAGGTCTTGCCGGTCAGCCCAACATTTCCCCGGGACCCCTTAAAAAAGGAGCTTGGTTTTAAGTTTGGTTTGATTGAACAGTACATTTTGTTGGCTGGGCTGGGACCCTCTCCTATTTAGCGCAAGAGTGGAACGAGGCAGCAAGTTCAAGGAATGACATTGCATCCAGGCACTTACAGCTCTTTGTGCCCTAATGCCATGACACAAAAACATAATTTGAAAAAACTTAGCAGAGGATGGTTTCGATCCATCGACCTCTGGGTTATGGGCCCAGCACGCTTCCGCTGCGCCACTCTGCTGGTTGGAGAACAAGAGCTTTTCTGGGCTTTTACAGCCTACAAACCGACAACCCTAGACCCAGTTTCGAGTGAAGCGGGCAGTAGGCCTTACAAAGCCAAACAACCTGCAACCACGCACTCCCATCCCATGGCCTTTTGCAGACAGGCCTCATTTCTCTAGCTCGCACCCTAACTGCCAACACCCCTTCCCCTTCTCTCTCTGTCTCTCTCTCTCTGTCTCTCTCTCTCATTCTCTCTCTCTCGCAAATAGATACTTTACTTCCCAGGTGCAACAAAACAAGCCTTCTCGAGCTGGCAGATATGGGAAGGAAGGAATGAAGGGCCAGTTTGGAAACTCAACTCAATTACCATAAATCCCCTGCTAAGGGTTATGGGAGGGAGGAATGAAGGAACTTTGCTTCAGGGAAAGGGCTGCTGCTGCTTCAGCATGTGAGGAGCGCAGCCACACGTTTCACCTTCCTCAGTATGTTGGTTTACAGGATGAGAGAGATCCTGAAACCTCACTCTAATAGGCTGAGGTGCTGTGCTCGGTGGCCTGCTGGGACCTTTGCCCGTCAGGGCAAGGCGAATAGGCCTTCGTCAGGGCTTTGTCGGGGAGGGGCCAGGAGCCCTGCTCGCTTCAATCCCCTCACCGATAGACAGTTGCGGAAACTAGGATGCAAGAACCTTTCCTGGATGGGGTTTTGATTTTCGCGAAAAGTGTGTCAGCTTTGCTTTCAGCATGAGTCTGATTTCCCAAAAATGCATTTTGAACAATTTAAAGATTTGATCTGCGTTGGCCGGGAATCGAACCCGGGTCAACTGCTTGGAAGGCAGCTATGCTCACCACTATACCACCAACGCCTGCCTGTCTGGGCTATGTGATGGAGCGCCCCTTAGAAATAAGAATAAGTCTTTGGCTGGGAATGAAAAAAGCTTGCGTTTGACGCAGAAGCAGTTCGCATCATGAGGTCTTGCCGGTCAGCCCAACATTTCCCCGGGACCCCTTAAAAAAGGAGCTTGGTTTTAAGTTTGGTTTGATTGAACAGTACATTTTGTTGGCTGGGCTGGGACCCTCTCCTATTTAGTGCAAGAGTGGAACGAGCCAGCAAGTTCAAGGAATGACATTGCATCCAGGCACTTACAGCTCTTTGTGCCCTAATGCCATGACACAAAAACATAATTTGAAAAAACTTAGCAGAGGATGGTTTCGATCCATCGACCTCTGGGTTATGGGCCCAGCACGCTTCCGCTGCGCCACTCTGCTGGTTGGAGAACAAGAGCTTTTCTGGGCTTTTACAGCCTACAAACCGACAACCCTAGACCCAGTTTCGAGTGAAGCGGGCAGTAGGCCTTACAAAGCCAAACAACCTGCAACCATGCACTCCCATCCCATGGCCTTTTGCAGACAGGCCTCATTTCTCTAGCTCACACCCTAACTGCCAACACCCCTTCCCCTTCTCTCTCTGTCTCTCTCTCTCTGTCTCTCTCTCTCATTCTCTCTCTCTCGCAAATAGATACTTTACTTCCCAGGTGCAACAAAACAAGCCTTCTCGAGCTGGCAGATATGGGAAGGAAGGAAGGAAGGGCCAGTTTGGAAACTCAACTCAATTACCATAAATCCCCTGCTAAGGGTTATGGGAGGGAGGAATGAAGGAACTTTGCTTCAGGGAAAGGGCAGCTGCTGCTTCAGCATGTGAGGAGCGCAGCCACACGTTTCACCTTCCTCAGTATGTTGGTTTACAGGATGAGAGAGATCCTGAAACCTCACTCTAATAGGCTGAGGTGCTGTGCTCGGTGGCCTGCTGGGACCTTTGCCCGTCAGGGCAAGGCGAATAGGCCTTTGTCAGGCCTTCGTCAGGGCTTTGTCGGGGAGGGGCCAGGAGCCCTGCTCGCTTCAATCCCCTCACCGATAGACAGTTGCAGAAACTAGGATGCAAGAACCTTTCCTGGATGGGGTTTTGATTTTCGCGAAAAGTGTGTCAGCTTTGCTTTCAGCATGAGTCTGATTTCCCAAAAATGCATTTTGAACAATTTAAAGATTTGATCTGCGTTGGCCGGGAATCGAACCCGGGTCAACTGCTTGGAAGGCAGCTATGCTCACCACTATACCACCAACACCTGCTTGTCTGGGCTATGTGATGGAGCGCCCCTTAGAAATAAGATTAAGTCATTGGCTGGGAATGAAAAAAGCTTGCGTTTGACGCAGAAGCAGTTCGCATCATGAGGTCTTGCCGGTCAGCCCAACATTTCCCCGGGACCCCTTAAAAAAGGAGCTTGGTTTTAAGTTTGGTTTGATTGAACAGTACATTTTGTTGGCTGGGCTGGGACCCTCTCCTATTTAGCGCAAGAGTGGAACGAGGCAGCAAGTTCAAGGAATGACATTGCATCCAGGCACTTACAGCTCTTTGTGCCCTAATGCCATGACACAAAAACATAATTTGAAAAAACTTAGGAGAGGATGGTTTCGATCCATCGACCTCTGGGTTATGGGCCCAGCACGCTTCCGCTGCACCACTCTGCTGGTGGGAGAACAAGAGCTTTTCTGGGCTTTTACAGCCTACAAACCGACAACCCTAGACCCAGTTTCGAGTGAAGCGGGCAGTAGGCCTTACAAAGCCAAACAACCTGCAACCACGCACTCCCATCCCATGGCCTTTTGCAGACAGGCCTCATTTCTCTAGCTCACACCCTAACTGCCAACACCCCTTCCCCTTCTCTCTCTGTCTCTCTCTCTCTGTCTCTCTCTCTCTCATTCTCTCTCTCTCGCAAATAGATACTTTACTTCCCAGGTGCAACAAAACAAGCCTTCTCGAGCTGGCAGATATGGGAAGGAAGGAAGGAAGGGCCAGTTTGGAAACTCAACTCAATTACCATAAATCCCCTGCTAAGGGTTATGGGAGGGAGGAATGAAGGAACTTTGCTTCAGGGAAAGGGCTGCTGCTGCTTCAGCATGTGAGGAGCGCAGCCACATGTTTCACCTTCCTCAGTATGTTGGTTTACAGGATGAGAGAGATCCTGAAACCTCACTCTAATAGGCCGAGGTGCTGTGCTCGGTGGCCTGCTGGGACCTTGGCCCGTCAGGGCAAGGCGAATAGGCCTTTGTCAGGCCTTTGTCGGGGAGGGGCCAGGAGCCCTGCTCGCTTCAATCCCCTCACCGATAGACAGTTGCAGAAACTAGGATGCAAGAACCTTTCCTGGATGGGGTTTTGATTTTCACGAAAAGTGTGTCAGCTTTGCTTTCAGCATGAGTCTGATTTCCAAAAAATGCATTTTGAACAATTTAAAGATTTGATCTGCTTTGGCCGGGAATCGAACCCGGGTCAACTGCTTGGAAGGCAGCTATGCTCACCACTATACCACCAACGCCTGCCTGTCTGGGCTATGTGATGGAGCGCCCCTTAGAAATAAGAATAAGTCATTGGCTGGGAATGAAAAAAGCTTGCGTTTGACGCAGAAGCAGTTCGCATCATGAGGTCTTGCCAGTCAGCCCAACATTTCCCCGGGACCCCTTAAAAAAGGAGCTTGGTTTTAAGTTTGGTTTGATTGAACAGTACATTTTGTTGGCTGGGCTGGGACCCTCTCCTATTTAGCGCAAGAGTGGAACGAGGCAGCAAGTTCAAGGAATGACATTGCATCCAGGCACTTACAGCTCTTTGTGCCCTAATGCCATGACACAAAAACATAATTTGAAAAAACTTAGCAGAGGATGGTTTCGATCCATCGACCTCTGGGTTATGGGCCCAGCACACTTCCGCTGCGCCACTCTGCTGGTTGCAAAACAAGAGCTTTTCTGGGCTTTTACAGCCTACAAACCGACAACCCTAGACCCAGTTTCGAGTGAAGCGGGCAGTAGGCCTTACAAAACCAAACAACCTACAACCACGCACTCCCATCCCATGGCCTTTTGCAGACAGGCCTCATTTCTCTAGCTCGCACCCTAACTGCCAACACCCCTTCCCCTTCTCTCTCTGTCTCTCTCTCTCTCTGTCTCTCTCTCTCATTCTCTCTCTCTCGCAAATAGATACTTTACTTCCCAGGTGCAACAAAACAAGCCTTCTCGAGCTGGCAGATATGGGAAGGAAGGAAGGAAGGGCCAGTTTGGAAACTCAACTCAATTACCATAAATCCCCTGCTAAGGGTTATGGGAGGGAGGAATGAAGGAACTTTGCTTCAGGGAAAGGGCTGCTGCTGCTTCAGCATGTGAGGAGCGCAGCCACACGTTTCACCTTCCTCAGTATGTTGGTTTACAGGAGGAGAGAGATCCTGAAACCTCACTCTAATAGGCTGAGGTGCTGTGCTCGGTGGCCTGCTGGGACCTTGGCCCGTCAGGGCAAGGCGAATAGGCCTTTGTCAGGCCTTCGTCAGGGCTTTGTCGGGGAGGGGCCAGGAGCCCTGCTCGCTTCAATCCCCTCACCGATAGACAGTTGCAGAAACTAGGATGCAAGAACCTTTCCTGGATGGGGTTTTGATTGTCACGAAAAGTGTGTCAGCTTTGCTTTCAGCATGAGTCTGATTTCCAAAAAATGCATTTTGAACAATTTAAAGATTTGATCTGCGTTGGCCGGGAATGGAACCCGGGTCAACTGCTTGGAAGGCAGCTATGCTCACCACTATACCACCAACCCCTGCCTGTCTGGGCTACCTGATGGAGCGCCCCTTAGAAATAAGAATAAGTCATTGGCTGGGAATGAAAAAAGCTTGCGTTTGACGCAGAAGCAGTTCGCATCATGAGGTCTTGCCGGTCAGCCCAACATTTCCCCGGGACCCCTTAAAAAATGAGCTTGGTTTTAAGTTTGGTTTGATTGAACAGTACATTTTGTTGGCTGGGCTGGGACCCTCTCCTATTTAGCGCAAGAGTGGAACGAGGCAGCAAGTTCAAGGAATGACATTGCATCCAGGCACTTACAGCTCTTTGTGCCCTAATGCCATGACACAAAAACATAATTTGAAAAAACTTAGCAGAGGATGGTTTCGATCCATCGACCTCTGGGTTATGGGCACAGCACACTTCCGCTGCGCCACTCTGCTGGTTGCAGAACAAGAGCTTTTCTGGGCTTTTACAGCCTACAAACCGACAACCCTAGACCCAGTTTCGAGTGAAGCGGGCAGTAGGCCTTACAAAGCCAAACAACCTGCAACCACGCACTCCCATCCCATGGCCTTTTGCAGACAGGCCTCATTTCTCTAGCTCGCACCCTAACTGCCAACACCCCTTCCCCTTCTCTCTCTGTCTCTCTCTCTCTCTGTCTCTCTCTCTCATTCTCTCTCTCTCGCAAATAGATACTTTACTTCCCAGGTGCAACAAAACAAGCCTTCTCGAGCTGGCAGATATGGGAAGGAAGGAAGGAAGGGCCAGTTTGGAAACTCAACTCAATTACCATAAATCCCCTGCTAAGGGTTATGGGAGGGAGGAATGAAGGAACTTTGCTTCAGGGAAAGGGCTGCTGCTGCTTCAGCATGTGAGGAGCGCAGCCACACGTTTCACCTTCCTCAGTATGTTGGTTTACAGGATGAGAGAGATCCTGAAACCTCACTCTAATAGGCTGAGGTGCTGTGCTCGGTGGCCTGCTGGGACCTTGGCCCGTCAGGGCAAGGCGAATAGGCCTTTGTCAGGCCTTCGTCAGGGCTTTGTCGGGGAGGGGCCAGGAGCCCTGCTCGCTTCAATCCCCTCACCGATAGACAGTTGCAGAAACTAGGATGCAAGAACCTTTCCTGGATGGGGTTTTGATTGTCACGAAAAGTGTGTCAGCTTTGCTTTCAGCATGAGTCTGATTTCCAAAAAATGCATTTTGAACAATTTAAAGATTTGATCTGCGTTGGCCGGGAATCGAACCCGGGTCAACTGCTTTGAAGGCAGCTATGCTCACCACTATACCACCAACGCCTGCCTGTCTGGGCTATCTGATGGAGCGCCCCTTAGAAATAAGAATAAGTCATTGGCTGGGAATGAAAAAAGCTTGCGTTTGACGCAGAAGCAGTTCGCATCATGAGGTCTTGCCGGTCAGCCCAACATTTCCCCGGGACCCCTTAAAAAAGGAGCTTGGTTTTAAGTTTGGTTTGATTGAACAGTACATTTTGTTGGCTGGGCTGGGACCCTCTCCTATTTAGCGCAAGAGTGGAACGAGGCAGCAAGTTCAAGGAATGACATTGCATCCAGGCACTTACAGCTCTTTGTGCCCTAATGCCATGACACAAAAACATAATTTGAAAAAACTTAGCAGAGGATGGTTTCGATCCATCGACCTCTGGGTTATGGGCCCAGCACGCTTCCGCTGCGCCACTCTGCTGGTTGGAGAACAAGAGCTTTTCTGGGCTTTTACAGCCTACAAACCGACAACCCTAGACCCAGTTTCGAGTGAAGCGGGCAGTAGGCCTTACAAAGCCAAACAACCTGCAACCACGCACTCCCATCCCATGGCCTTTTGCAGACAGGCCTCATTTCTCTAGCTCGCACCCTAACTGCCAACACCCCTTCCCCTTCTCTCTCTGTCTCTCTCTCTCTGTCTCTCTCTCTCATTCTCTCTCTCTCGCAAATAGATACTTTACTTCCCAGGTGCAACAAAACAAGCCTTCTCGAGCTGGCAGATATGGGAAGGAAGGAAGGAAGGAAGGGCCAGTTTGGAAACTCAACTCAATTACCATAAATCCCCTGCTAAGGGTTATGGGAGGGAGGAATGAAGGAACTTTGCTTCAGGGAAAGGGCTGCTGCTGCTTCAGCATGTGAGGAGCGCAGCCACACGTTTCACCTTCCTCAGTATGTTGGTTTACAGGATGAGAGAGATCCTGAAACCTCACTCTAATAGGCTGAGGTGCTGTGCTCGGTGGCCTGCTGGGACCTTGGCCCGTCAGGGCAAGGCGAATAGGCCTTTGTCAGGCCTTCGTCAGGGCTTTGTCGGGGAGGGGCCAGGAGCCCTGCTCGCTTCAATCCCCTCACCGATAGACAGTTGCAGAAACTAGGATGCAAGAACCTTTACTGGATGGGGTTTTGATTGTCACGAAAAGTGTGTCAGCTTTGCTTTCAGCATGAGTCTGATTTCCAAAAAATGCATTTTGAACAATTTAAAGATTTGATCTGCGTTGGCCGGGAACCGAACCCGGGTCAACTGCTTGGAAGGCAGCTATGCTCACCACTATACCACCAACGCCTGCATGTCTGGGCTATCTGATGGAGCGCCCCTTAGAAATAAGAATAAGTCATTGGCTGGGAATGAAAAAAGCTTGCGTTTGACGCAGAAGCAGTTCGCATCATGAGGTCTTGCCGGTCAGCCCAACATTTCCCCGGGACCCCTTAAAAAAGGAGCTTGGTTTTAAGTTTGGTTTGATTGAACAGTACATTTTGTTGGCTGGGCTGGGACCCTCTCCTATTTAGCGCAAGAGTGGAACGAGGCAGCAAGTTCAAGGAATGACATTGCATCCAGGCACTTACAGCTCTTTGTGCCCTAATGCCATGACACAAAAACATAATTTGAAAAAACTTAGCAGAGGATGGTTTCGATCCATCGACCTCTGGGTTATGGGCCCAGCACGCTTCCGCTGCGCCACTCTGCTGGTTGGAGAACAAGAGCTTTTCTGGGCTTTTACAGCCTACAAACCGACAACCCTAGACCCAGTTTCGAGTGAAGCGGGCAGTAGGCCTTACAAAGCCAAACAACCTGCAACCACGCACTCCCATCCCATGGCCTTTTGCAGACAGGCCTCATTTCTCTAGCTCACACCCTAACTGCCAACACCCCTTCCCCTTCTCTCTCTGTCTCTCTCTCTCTGTCTCTCTCTCTCATTCTCTCTCTCTCGCAAATAGATACTTTACTTCCCAGGTGCAACAAAACAAGCCTTCTCGAGCTGGCAGATATGGGAAGGAAGGAAGGAAGGGCCAGTTTGGAAACTCAACTCAATTACCATAAATCCCCTGCTAAGGGTTATGGGAGGGAGGAATGAAGGAACTTTGCTTCAGGGAAAGGGCTGCTGCTGCTTCAGCATGTGAGGAGCACAGCCACACGTTTCACCTTCCTCAGTATGTTGGTTTACAGGATGAGAGAGATCCTGAAACCTCACTCTAATAGGCTGAGGTGCTGTGCTCGGTGGCCTGCTAGGACCTTTGCCCATCAGGGCAAGGCGAATAGGCCTTTGTCAGGCCTTTGTCGGGGAGGGGCCAGGAGCCCTGCTCGCTTCAATCCCCTCACCGATAGACAGTTGCAGAAACTAGGATGCAAGAACCTTTCCTGGATGGGGTTTTGATTTTCACGAAAAGTGTGTCAGCTTTGCTTTCAGCATGAGTCTGATTTCCAAAAAATGCATTTTGAACAATTTAAAGATTTGATCTGCGTTGGCCGGGAATGGAACCCGGGTCAACTGCTTGGAAGGCAGCTATGCTCACCACTATACCACCAACGCCTGCCTGTCTGGGCTATCTGATGGAGCGCCCCTTAGAAATAAGAATAAGTCATTGGCTGGGAATGAAAAAAGCTTGCGTTTGACGCAGAAGCAGTTCGCATCATGAGGTCTTGCCGGTCAGCCCAACATTTCCCCGGGACCCCTTAAAAAAGGAGCTTGGTTTTAAGTTTGGTTTGATTGAACAGTACATTTTGTTGGCTGGGCTGGGACCCTCTCCTATTTAGCGCAAGAGTGGAACGAGGCAGCAAGTTCAAGGAATGACATTGCATCCAGGCACTTACAGCTCTTTGTGCCCTAATGCCATGACACAAAAACATAATTTGAAAAAACTTAGCAGAGGATGGTTTCGATCCATCGACCTCTGGGTTATGGGCCCAGCACGCTTCCGCTGCACCACTCTGCTGGTTGGAGAACAAGAGCTTTTCTGGGCTTTTACAGCCTACAAACCGACAACCCTAGACCCAGTTTCGAGTGAAGCGGGCAGTAGGCCTTACAAAGCCAAACAACCTGCAACCACGCACTCCCATCCCATGGCCTTTTGCAGACAGGCCTCATTTCTCTAGCTCACACCCTAACTGCCAACACCCCTTCCCCTTCTCTCTCTGTCTCTCTCTCTCTGTCTCTCTCTCTCATTCTCTCTCTCTCACAAATAGATACTTTACTTCCCAGGTGCAACAAAACAAGCCTTCTCGAGCTGGCAGATATGGGAAGGAAGGAAGGAAGGGCCAGTTTGGAAACTCAACTCAATTACCATAAATCCCCTGCTAAGGGTTATGGGAGGGAGGAATGAAGGAACTTTGCTTCAGGGAAAGGGCTGCTGCTGCTTCAGCATGTGAGGAGCGCAGCCACACGTTTCACCTTCCTCAGTATGTTGGTTTACAGGATGAGAGAGATCCTGAAACCTCACTCTAATAGGCTGAGGGGCTGTGCTCGGTGGCCTGCTGGGACCTTTGCCCGTCAGGGCAAGGCGAATAGGCCTTTGTCAGGCCTTCGTCAGGGCTTTGTCGGGGAGGGGCCAGGAGCCCTGCTCGCTTCAATCCCCTCACCGATAGACAGTTGCAGAAACTAGGATGCAAGAACCTTTCCTGGATGGGGTTTTGATTTTCACGAAAAGTGTGTCAGCTTTGCTTTCAGCATGAGTCTGATTTCCAAAAAATGCATTTTGAACAATTTAAAGATTTGATCTGCGTTGGCAGGGAAGCGAACCCGGGTCAACTGCTTGGAAGGCAGCTATGCTCACCACTATACCACCAACGCCTGCCTGTCTGGGCTATGTGATGGAGCGTCCCTTAGAAATAAGAATAAGTCATTGGCTGGGAATGAAAAAAGCTTGCGTTTGACGCAGAAGCAGTTCGCATCATGAGGTCTTGCCGGTCAGCCCAACATTTCCCTGGGACCCCTTAAAAAAGGAGCTTGGTTTTAAGTTTGGTTTGATTGAACAGTACATTTTGTTGGCTGGGCTGGGACCCTCTCCTATTTAGCGCAAGAGTGGAACGAGGCAGCAAGTTCAAGGAATGACATTGCATCCAGGCACTTACAGCTCTTTGTGCCCTAATGCCATGACACAAAAACATAATTTGAAAAAACTTAGCAGAGGATGGTTTCGATCCATCGACCTCTGGGTTATGGGCCCAGCACACTTCCGCTGCGCCACTCTGCTGGTTGCAGAACAAGAGCTTTTCTGGGCTTTTACAGCCTACAAACCGACAACCCTAGACCCAGTTTCGAGTGAAGCGGGCAGTAGGCCTTACAAAGCCAAACAACCTGCAACCACGCACTCCCATCCCATGGCCTTTTGCAGACAGGCCTCATTTCTCTAGCTCGCACCCTAACTGCCAACACCCCTTCCCCTTCTCTCTCTGTCTCTCTCTCTCTCTGTCTCTCTCTCTCATTCTCTCTCTCTCGCAAATAGATACTTTACTTCCCAGGTGCAACAAAACAAGCCTTCTCGAGCTGGCAGATATGGGAAGGAAGGAAGGAAGGGCCAGTTTGGAAACTCAACTCAATTACCATAAATCCCCTGCTAAGGGTTATGGGAGGGAGGAATGAAGGAACTTTGCTTCAGGGAAAGGGCTGCTGCTGCTTCAGCATGTGAGGAGCGCAGCCACACGTTTCACCTTCCTCAGTATGTTGGTTTACAGGATGAGAGAGATCCTGAAACCTCACTCTAATAGGCTGAGGTGCTGTGCTCGGTGGCCTGCTGGGACCTTGGCCCGTCAGGGCAAGGCGAATAGGCCTTTGTCAGGCCTTCGTCAGGGCTTTGTCGGGGAGGGGCCAGGAGCCCTGCTCGCTTCAATCCCCTCACCGATAGACAGTTGCAGAAACTAGGATGCAAGAACCTTTCCTGGATGGGGTTTTGATTGTCACGAAAAGTGTGTCAGCTTTGCTTTCAGCATGAGTCTGATTTCCAAAAAATGCATTTTGAACAATTTAAAGATTTGATCTGCGTTGGCCGGGAATCGAACCCGGGTCAACTGCTTGGAAGGCAGCTATGCTCACCACTATACCACCAACGCCTGCCTGTCTGGGCTATCTGATGGAGCGCCCCTTAGAAATAAGAATAAGTCATTGGCTGGGAATGAAAAAAGCTTGCGTTTGACGCAGAAGCAGTTCGCATCATGAGGTCTTGCCGGTCAGCCCAACATTTCCCCGGGACCCCTTAAAAAAGGAGCTTGGTTTTAAGTTTGGTTTGATTGAACAGTACATTTTGTTGGCTGGGCTGGGACCCTCTCCTATTTAGCGCAAGAGTGGAACGAGGCAGCAAGTTCAAGGAATGACATTGCATCCAGGCACTTACAGCTCTTTGTGCCCTAATGCCATGACACAAAAACATAATTTGAAAAAACTTAGCAGAGGATGGTTTCGATCCATCGACCTCTGGGTTATGGGCCCAGCACGCTTCCGCTGCGCCACTCTGCTGGTTGGAGAACAAGAGCTTTTCTGGGCTTTTACAGCCTACAAACGGACAACCCTAGACCCAGTTTCGAGTGAAGCGGGCAGTAGGCCTTACAAAGCCAAACAACCTGCAACCACGCACTCCCATCCCATGGCCTTTTGCAGACAGGCCTCATTTCTCTAGCTCACACCCTAACTGCCAACACCCCTTCCCCTTCTCTCTCTGTCTCTCTCTCTCTGTCTCTCTCTCTCATTCTCTCTCTCTCGCAAATAGATACTTTACTTCCCAGGTGCAACAAAACAAGCCTTCTCGAGCTGGCAGATATGGGAAGGAAGGAAGGAAGGGCCAGTTTGGAAACTCAACTCAATTACCATAAATCCCCTGCTAAGGGTTATGGGAGGGAGGAATGAAGGAACTTTGCTTCAGGGAAAGGGCTGCTGCTGCTTCAGCATGTGAGGAGCACAGCCACACGTTTCACCTTCCTCAGTATGTTGGTTTACAGGATGAGAGAGATCCTGAAACCTCACTCTAATAGGCTGAGGTGCTGTGCTCGGTGGCCTGCTGGGACCTTTGCCCATCAGGGCAAGGCGAATAGGCCTTTGTCAGGCCTTTGTCGGGGAGGGGCCAGGAGCCCTGCTCGCTTCAATCCCCTCACCGATAGACAGTTGCAGAAACTAGGATGCAAGAACCTTTCCTGGATGGGGTTTTGATTTTCACGAAAAGTGTGTCAGCTTTGCTTTCAGCATGAGTCTGATTTCCAAAAAATGCATTTTGAACAATTTAAAGATTTGATCTGCGTTGGCCGGGAATGGAACCCGGGTCAACTGCTTGGAAGGCAGCTATGCTCACCACTATACCACCAACGCCTGCCTGTCTGGGCTATCTGATGGAGCGCCCCTTAGAAATAAGAATAAGTCATTGGCTGGGAATGAAAAAAGCTTGCGTTTGACGCAGAAGCAGTTCGCATCATGAGGTCTTGCCGGTCAGCCCAACATTTCCCCGGGACCCCTTAAAAAAGGAGCTTGGTTTTAAGTTTGGTTTGATTGAACAGTACATTTTGTTGGCTGGGCTGGGACCCTCTCCTATTTAGCGCAAGAGTGGAACGAGGCAGCAAGTTCAAGGAATGACATTGCATCCAGGCACTTACAGCTCTTTGTGCCCTAATGCCATGACACAAAAACATAATTTGAAAAAACTTAGCAGAGGATGGTTCCGATCCATCGACCTCTGGGTTATGGGCCCAGCACGCTTCCGCTGCGCCACTCTGCTGGTTGGAGAACAAGAGCTTTTCTGGGCTTTTACAGCCTACAAACCGACAACCCTAGACCCAGTTTCGAGTGAAGCGGGCAGTAGGCCTTACAAAGCCAAACAACCTGCAACCACGCACTCCCATCCCATGGCCTTTTGCAGACAGGCCTCATTTCTCTAGCTCACACCCTAACTGCCAACACCCCTTCCCCTTCTCTCTCTGTCTCTCTCTCTCTGTCTCTCTCTCTCATTCTCTCTCTCTCACAAATAGATACTTTACTTCCCAGGTGCAACAAAACAAGCCTTCTCGAGCTGGCAGATATGGGAAGGAAGGAAGGAAGGGCCAGTTTGGAAACTCAACTCAATTACCATAAATCCCCTGCTAAGGGTTATGGGAGGGAGGAATGAAGGAACTTTGCTTCAGGGAAAGGGCTGCTGCTGCTTCAGCATGTGAGGAGTGCAGCCACACGTTTCACCTTCCTCAGTATGTTGGTTTACAGGATGAGAGAGATCCTGAAACCTCACTCTAATAGGCTGAGGGGCTGTGCTCGGTGGCCTGCTGGGACCTTTGCCCGTCAGGGCAAGGCGAATAGGCCTTTGTCAGGCCTTCGTCAGGGCTTTGTCGGGGAGGGGCCAGGAGCCCTGCTCGCTTCAATCCCCTCACCGATAGACAGTTGCAGAAACTAGGATGCAAGAACCTTTCCTGGATGGGGTTTTGATTTTCACGAAAAGTGTGTCAGCTTTGCTTTCAGCATGAGTCTGATTTCCAAAAAATGCATTTTGAACAATTTAAAGATTTGATCTGCGTTGGCAGGGAAGCGAACCCGGGTCAACTGCTTGGAAGGCAGCTATGCTCACCACTATACCACCAACGCCTGCCTGTCTGGGCTATGTGATGGAGCGCCCCTTAGAAATAAGAATAAGTCATTGGCTGGGAATGAAAAAAGCTTGCGTTTGACGCAGAAGCAGTTCGCATCATGAGGTCTTGCCGGTCAGCCCAACATTTCCCCGGGACCCCTTAAAAAAGGAGCTTGGTTTTAAGTTTGGTTTGATTGAACAGTACATTTTGTTGGCTGGGCTGGGACCCTCTCCTATTTAGCGCAAGAGTGGAACGAGGCAGCAAGTTCAAGGAATGACATTGCATCCAGGCACTTACAGCTCTTTGTGCCCTAATGCCATGACACAAAAACATAATTTGAAAAAACTTAGCAGAGGATGGTTTCTATCCATCGACCTCTGGGTTATGGGCCCAGCACGCTTCCGCTGCGCCACTCTGCTGGTTGGAGAACAAGAGCTTTTCTGGGCTTTTACAGCCTACAAACCGACAACCCTAGACCCAGTTTCGAGTGAAGCGGGCAGTAGGCCTTACAAAGCCAAACAACCTGCAACCACGCACTCCCATCCCATGGCCTTTTGCAGACAGGCCTCATTTCTCTAGCTCACACCCTAACTGCCAACACCCCTTCCCCTTCTCTCTCTGTCTCTCTCTCTCTGTCTCTCTCTCTCATTCTCTCTCTCTCGCAAATAGATACTTTACTTCCCAGGTGCAACAAAACAAGCCTTCTCGAGCTGGCAGATATGGGAAGGAAGGAAGGAAGGAAGGGCCAGTTTGGAAACTCAACTCAATTACCATAAATCCCCTGCTAAGGGTTATGGGAGGGAGGAATGAAGGAACTTTGCTTCAGGGAAAGGGCTGCTGCTGCTTCAGCATGTGAGGAGCACAGCCACACGTTTCACCTTCCTCAGTATGTTGGTTTACAGGATGAGAGAGATCCTGAAACCTCACTCTAATAGGCTGAGGTGCTGTGCTCGGTGGCCTGCTGGGACCTTTGCCCGTCAGGGCAAGGCGAATAGGCCTTTGTCAGGCCTTTGTCGGGGAGGGGCCAGGAGCCCTGCTCGCTTCAATCCCCTCACCGATAGACAGTTGCAGAAACTAGGATGCAAGAACCTTTCCTGGATGGGGTTTTGATTTTCACGAAAAGTGTGTCAGCTTTGCTTTCAGCATGAGTCTGATTTCCAAAAAATGCATTTTGAACAATTTAAAGATTTGATCTGCGTTGGCCGGGAATGGAACCCGGGTCAACTGCTTGGAAGGCAGCTATGCTCACCACTATACCACCAACGCCTGCCTGTCTGGGCTATCTGATGGAGCGCCCCTTAGAAATAAGAATAAGTCATTGGCTGGGAATGAAAAAAGCTTGCGTTTGACGCAGAAGCAGTTCGCATCATGAGGTCTTGCCGGTCAGCCCAACATTTCCCCGGGACCCCTTAAAAAAGGAGCTTGGTTTTAAGTTTGGTTTGATTGAACAGTACATTTTGTTGGCTGGGCTGGGACCCTCTCCTATTTAGCGCAAGAGTGGAACGAGGCAGCAAGTTCAAGGAATGACATTGCATCCAGGCACTTACAGCTCTTTGTGCCCTAATGCCATGACACAAAAACATAATTTGAAAAAACTTAGCAGAGGATGGTTTCGATCCATCGACCTCTGGGTTATGGGCCCAGCACACTTCCGCTGCGCCACTCTGCTGGTTGCAGAACAAGAGCTTTTCTGGGCTTTTACAGCCTACAAACCGACAACCCTAGACCCAGTTTCGAGTGAAGCGGGCAGTAGGCCTTACAAAGCCAAACAACCTGCAACCACGCACTCCCATCCCATGGCCTTTTGCAGACAGGCCTCATTTCTCTAGCTCGCACCCTAACTGCCAACACCCCTTCCCCTTCTCTCTCTGTCTCTCTCTCTCTCTGTCTCTCTCTCTCATTCTCTCTCTCTCGCAAATAGATACTTTACTTCCCAGGTGCAACAAAACAAGCCTTCTCGAGCTGGCAGATATGGGAAGGAAGGAAGGAAGGAAGGGCCAGTTTGGAAACTCAACTCAATTACCATAAATCCCCTGCTAAGGGTTATGGGAGGGAGGAATGAAGGAACTTTGCTTCAGGGAAAGGGCTGCTGCTGCTTCAGCATGTGAGGAGCGCAGCCACACGTTTCACCTTCCTCAGTATGTTGGTTTACAGGATGAGAGAGATCCTGAAACCTCACTCTAATAGGCTGAGGTGCTGTGCTCGGTGGCCTGCTGGGACCTTGGCCCGTCAGGGCAAGGCGAATAGGCCTTTGTCAGGCCTTCGTCAGGGCTTTGTCGGGGAGGGGCCAGGAGCCCTGCTCGCTTCAATCCCCTCACCGATAGACAGTTGCAGAAACTAGGATGCAAGAACCTTTACTGGATGGGGTTTTGATTGTCACGAAAAGTGTGTCAGCTTTGCTTTCAGCATGAGTCTGATTTCCAAAAAATGCATTTTGAACAATTTAAAGATTTGATCTGCGTTGGCCGGGAACCGAACCCGGGTCAACTGCTTGGAAGGCAGCTATGCTCACCACTATACCACCAACGCCTGCCTGTCTGGGCTATCTGATGGAGCGCCCCTTAGAAATAAGAATAAGTCATTGGCTGGGAATGAAAAAAGCTTGCGTTTGACGCAGAAGCAGTTCGCATCATGAGGTCTTGCCGGTCAGCCCAACATTTCCCCGGGACCCCTTAAAAAAGGAGCTTGGTTTTAAGTTTGGTTTGATTGAACAGTACATTTTGTTGGCTGGGCTGGGACCCTCTCCTATTTAGCGCAAGAGTGGAACGAGGCAGCAAGTTCAAGGAATGACATTGCATCCAGGCACTTACAGCTCTTTGTGCCCTAATGCCATGACACAAAAACATAATTTGAAAAAACTTAGCAGAGGATGGTTTCGATCCATCGACCTCTGGGTTATGGGCCCAGCACGCTTCCGCTGCGCCACTCTGCTGGTTGGAGAACAAGAGCTTTTCTGGGCTTTTACAGCCTACAAACCGACAACCCTAGACCCAGTTTCGAGTGAAGCGGGCAGTAGGCCTTACAAAGCGAAACAACCTGCAACCACGCACTCCCATCCCATGGCCTTTTGCAGACAGGCCTCATTTCTCTAGCTCACACCCTAACTGCCAACACCCCTTCCCCTTCTCTCTCTGTCTCTCTCTCTCTGTCTCTCTCTCTCATTCTCTCTCTCTCGCAAATAGATACTTTACTTCCCAGGTGCAACAAAACAAGCCTTCTCGAGCTGGCAGATATGGGAAGGAAGGAAGGAAGGGCCAGTTTGGAAACTCAACTCAATTACCATAAATCCCCTGCTAAGGGTTATGGGAGGGAGGAATGAAGGAACTTTGCTTCAGGGAAAGGGCTGCTGCTGCTTCAGCATGTGAGGAGCACAGCCACACGTTTCACCTTCCTCAGTATGTTGGTTTACAGGATGAGAGAGATCCTGAAACCTCACTCTAATAGGCTGAGGTGCTGTGCTCGGTGGCCTGCTGGGACCTTTGCCCATCAGGGCAAGGCGAATAGGCCTTTGTCAGGCCTTTGTCGGGGAGGGGCCAGGAGCCCTGCTCGCTTCAATCCCCTCACCGATAGACAGTTGCAGAAACTAGGATGCAAGAACCTTTCCTGGATGGGGTTTTGATTTTCACGAAAAGTGTGTCAGCTTTGCTTTCAGCATGAGTCTGATTTCCAAAAAATGCATTTTGAACAATTTAAAGATTTGATCTGCGTTGGCCGGGAATGGAACCCGGGTCAACTGCTTGGAAGGCAGCTATGCTCACCACTATACCACCAACGCCTGCCTGTCTGGGCTATCTGATGGAGCGCCCCTTAGAAATAAGAATAAGTCATTGGCTGGGAATGAAAAAAGCTTGCGTTTGACGCAGAAGCAGTTCGCATCATGAGGTCTTGCCGGTCAGCCCAACATTTCCCCGGGACCCCTTAAAAAAGGAGCTTGGTTTTAAGTTTGGTTTGATTGAACAGTACATTTTGTTGGCTGGGCTGGGACCCTCTCCTATTTAGCGCAAGAGTGGAACGAGGCAGCAAGTTCAAGGAATGACATTGCATCCAGGCACTTACAGCTCTTTGTGCCCTAATGCCATGACACAAAAACATAATTTGAAAAAACTTAGCAGAGGATGGTTTCGATCCATCGACCTCTGGGTTATGGGCCCAGCACGCTTCCGCTGCACCACTCTGCTGGTTGGAGAACAAGAGCTTTTCTGGGCTTTTACAGCCTACAAACCGACAACCCTAGACCCAGTTTCGAGTGAAGCGGGCAGTAGGCCTTACAAAGCCAAACAACCTGCAACCACGCACTCCCATCCCATGGCCTTTTGCAGACAGGCCTCATTTCTCTAGCTCACACCCTAACTGCCAACACCCCTTCCCCTTCTCTCTCTGTCTCTCTCTCTCTGTCTCTCTCTCTCATTCTCTCTCTCTCACAAATAGATACTTTACTTCCCAGGTGCAACAAAACAAGCCTTCTCGAGCTGGCAGATATGGGAAGGAAGGAAGGAAGGGCCAGTTTGGAAACTCAACTCAATTACCATAAATCCCCTGCTAAGGGTTATGGGAGGGAGGAATGAAGGAACTTTGCTTCAGGGAAAGGGCTGCTGCTGCTTCAGCATGTGAGGAGCGCAGCCACACGTTTCACCTTCCTCAGTATGTTGGTTTACAGGATGAGAGAGATCCTGAAACCTCACTCTAATAGGCTGAGGGGCTGTGCTCGGTGGCCTGCTGGGACCTTTGCCCGTCAGGGCAAGGCGAATAGGCCTTTGTCAGGCCTTCGTCAGGGCTTTGTCGGGGAGGGGCCAGGAGCCCTGCTCGCTTCAATCCCCTCACCGATAGACAGTTGCAGAAACTAGGATGCAAGAACCTTTCCTGGATGGGGTTTTGATTTTCACGAAAAGTGTGTCAGCTTTGCTTTCAGCATGAGTCTGATTTCCAAAAAATGCATTTTGAACAATTTAAAGATTTGATCTGCGTTGGCAGGGAAGCGAACCCGGGTCAACTGCTTGGAAGGCAGCTATGCTCACCACTATACCACCAACGCCTGCCTGTCTGGGCTATGTGATGGAGCGTCCCTTAGAAATAAGAATAAGTCATTGGCTGGGAATGAAAAAAGCTTGCGTTTGACGCAGAAGCAGTTCGCATCATGAGGTCTTGCCGGTCAGCCCAACATTTCCCTGGGACCCCTTAAAAAAGGAGCTTGGTTTTAAGTTTGGTTTGATTGAACAGTACATTTTGTTGGCTGGGCTGGGACCCTCTCCTATTTAGCGCAAGAGTGGAACGAGGCAGCAAGTTCAAGGAATGACATTGCATCCAGGCACTTACAGCTCTTTGTGCCCTAATGCCATGACACAAAAACATAATTTGAAAAAACTTAGCAGAGGATGGTTTCGATCCATCGACCTCTGGGTTATGGGCCCAGCACACTTCCGCTGCGCCACTCTGCTGGTTGCAGAACAAGAGCTTTTCTGGGCTTTTACAGCCTACAAACCGACAACCCTAGACCCAGTTTCGAGTGAAGCGGGCAGTAGGCCTTACAAAGCCAAACAACCTGCAACCACGCACTCCCATCCCATGGCCTTTTGCAGACAGGCCTCATTTCTCTAGCTCGCACCCTAACTGCCAACACCCCTTCCCCTTCTCTCTCTGTCTCTCTCTCTCTCTCTGTCTCTCTCTCTCATTCTCTCTCTCTCGCAAATAGATACTTTACTTCCCAGGTGCAACAAAACAAGCCTTCTCGAGCTGGCAGATATGGGAAGGAAGGAAGGAAGGGCCAGTTTGGAAACTCAACTCAATTACCATAAATCCCCTGCTAAGGGTTATGGGAGGGAGGAATGAAGGAACTTTGCTTCAGGGAAAGGGCTGCTGCTGCTTCAGCATGTGAGGAGCGCAGCCACACGTTTCACCTTCCTCAGTATGTTGGTTTACAGGATGAGAGAGATCCTGAAACCTCACTCTAATAGGCTGAGGTGCTGTGCTCGGTGGCCTGCTGGGACCTTGGCCCGTCAGGGCAAGGCGAATAGGCCTTTGTCAGGCCTTCGTCAGGGCTTTGTCGGGGAGGGGCCAGGAGCCCTGCTCGCTTCAATCCCCTCACCGATAGACAGTTGCAGAAACTAGGATGCAAGAACCTTTCCTGGATGGGGTTTTGATTGTCACGAAAAGTGTGTCAGCTTTGCTTTCAGCATGAGTCTGATTTCCAAAAAATGCATTTTGAACAATTTAAAGATTTGATCTGCGTTGGCCGGGAATCGAACCCGGGTCAACTGCTTGGAAGGCAGCTATGCTCACCACTATACCACCAACGCCTGCCTGTCTGGGCTATCTGATGGAGCGCCCCTTAGAAATAAGAATAAGTCATTGGCTGGGAATGAAAAAAGCTTGCGTTTGACGCAGAAGCAGTTCGCATCATGAGGTCTTGCCGGTCAGCCCAACATTTCCCCGGGACCCCTTAAAAAAGGAGCTTGGTTTTAAGTTTGGTTTGATTGAACAGTACATTTTGTTGGCTGGGCTGGGACCCTCTCCTATTTAGCGCAAGAGTGGAACGAGGCAGCAAGTTCAAGGAATGACATTGCATCCAGGCACTTACAGCTCTTTGTGCCCTAATGCCATGACACAAAAACATAATTTGAAAAAACTTAGCAGAGGATGGTTTCGATCCATCGACCTCTGGGTTATGGGCCCAGCACGCTTCTGCTGCGCCACTCTGCTGGTTGGAGAACAAGAGCTTTTCTGGGCTTTTACAGCCTACAAACCGACAACCCTAGACCCAGTTTCGAGTGAAGCGGGCAGTAGGCCTTACAAAGCCAAACAACCTGCAACCACGCACTCCCATCCCATGGCCTTTTGCAGACAGGCCTCATTTCTCTAGCTCACACCCTAACTGCCAACACCCCTTCCCCTTCTCTCTCTGTCTCTCTCTCTCTGTCTCTCTCTCTCATTCTCTCTCTCTCGCAAATAGATACTTTACTTCCCAGGTGCAACAAAACAAGCCTTCTCGAGCTGGCAGATATGGGAAGGAAGGAAGGAAGGGCCAGTTTGGAAACTCAACTCAATTACCATAAATCCCCTGCTAAGGGTTATGGGAGGGAGGAATGAAGGAACCTTGCTTCAGGGAAAGGGCTGCTGCTGCTTCAGCATGTGAGGAGCACAGCCACACGTTTCACCTTCCTCAGTATGTTGGTTTACAGGATGAGAGAGATCCTGAAACCTCACTCTAATAGGCTGAGGTGCTGTGCTCGGTGGCCTGCTAGGACCTTTGCCCATCAGGGCAAGGCGAATAGGCCTTTGTCAGGCCTTTGTCGGGGAGGGGCCAGGAGCCCTGCTCGCTTCAATCCCCTCACCGATAGACAGTTGCAGAAACTAGGATGCAAGAACCTTTCCTGGATGGGGTTTTGATTTTCACGAAAAGTGTGTCAGCTTTGCTTTCAGCATGAGTCTGATTTCCAAAAAATGCATTTTGAACAATTTAAAGATTTGATCTGCGTTGGCCGGGAATGGAACCCGGGTCAACTGCTTGGAAGGCAGCTATGCTCACCACTATACCACCAACGCCTGCCTGTCTGGGCTATCTGATGGAGCGCCCCTTAGAAATAAGAATAAGTCATTGGCTGGGAATGAAAAAAGCTTGCGTTTGACGCAGAAGCAGTTCGCATCATGAGGTCTTGCCGGTCAGCCCAACATTTCCCCGGGACCCCTTAAAAAAGGAGCTTGGTTTTAAGTTTGGTTTGATTGAACAGTACATTTTGTTGGCTGGGCTGGGACCCTCTCCTATTTAGCGCAAGAGTGGAACGAGGCAGCAAGTTCAAGGAATGACATTGCATCCAGGCACTTACAGCTCTTTGTGCCCTAATGCCATGACACAAAAACATAATTTGAAAAAACTTAGCAGAGGATGGTTTCGATCCATCGACCTCTGGGTTATGGGCCCAGCACGCTTCCGCTGCACCACTCTGCTGGTTGGAGAACAAGAGCTTTTCTGGGCTTTTACAGCCTACAAACCGACAACCCTAGACCCAGTTTCGAGTGAAGCGGGCAGTAGGCCTTACAAAGCCAAACAACCTGCAACCACGCACTCCCATCCCATGGCCTTTTGCAGACAGGCCTCATTTCTCTAGCTCACACCCTAACTGCCAACACCCCTTCCCCTTCTCTCTCTGTCTCTCTCTCTCTGTCTCTCTCTCTCATTCTCTCTCTCTCACAAATAGATACTTTACTTCCCAGGTGCAACAAAACAAGCCTTCTCGAGCTGGCAGATATGGGAAGGAAGGAAGGAAGGGCCAGTTTGGAAACTCAACTCAATTACCATAAATCCCCTGCTAAGGGTTATGGGAGGGAGGAATGAAGGAACTTTGCTTCAGGGAAAGGGCTGCTGCTGCTTCAGCATGTGAGGAGCGCAGCCACACGTTTCACCTTCCTCAGTATGTTGGTTTACAGGATGAGAGAGATCCTGAAACCTCACTCTAATAGGCTGAGGGGCTGTGCTCGGTGGCCTGCTGGGACCTTTGCCCGTCAGGGCAAGGCGAATAGGCCTTTGTCAGGCCTTCGTCAGGGCTTTGTCGGGGAGGGGCCAGGAGCCCTGCTCGCTTCAATCCCCTCACCGATAGACAGTTGCAGAAACTAGGATGCAAGAACCTTTCCTGGATGGGGTTTTGATTTTCACGAAAAGTGTGTCAGCTTTGCTTTCAGCATGAGTCTGATTTCCAAAAAATGCATTTTGAACAATTTAAAGATTTGATCTGCGTTGGCAGGGAAGCGAACCCGGGTCAACTGCTTGGAAGGCAGCTATGCTCACCACTATACCACCAACGCCTGCCTGTCTGGGCTATGTGATGGAGCGTCCCTTAGAAATAAGAATAAGTCATTGGCTGGGAATGAAAAAAGCTTGCGTTTGACGCAGAAGCAGTTCGCATCATGAGGTCTTGCCGGTCAGCCCAACATTTCCCTGGGACCCCTTAAAAAAGGAGCTTGGTTTTAAGTTTGGTTTGATTGAACAGTACATTTTGTTGGCTGGGCTGGGACCCTCTCCTATTTAGCGCAAGAGTGGAACGAGGCAGCAAGTTCAAGGAATGACATTGCATCCAGGCACTTACAGCTCTTTGTGCCCTAATGCCATGACACAAAAACATAATTTGAAAAAACTTAGCAGAGGATGGTTTCGATCCATCGACCTCTGGGTTATGGGCCCAGCACACTTCCGCTGCGCCACTCTGCTGGTTGCAGAACAAGAGCTTTTCTGGGCTTTTACAGCCTACAAACCGACAACCCTAGACCCAGTTTCGAGTGAAGCGGGCAGTAGGCCTTACAAAGCCAAACAACCTGCAACCACGCACTCCCATCCCATGGCCTTTTGCAGACAGGCCTCATTTCTCTAGCTCGCACCCTAACTGCCAACACCCCTTCCCCTTCTCTCTCTGTCTCTCTCTCTCTCTGTCTCTCTCTCTCATTCTCTCTCTCTCGCAAATAGATACTTTACTTCCCAGGTGCAACAAAACAAGCCTTCTCGAGCTGGCAGATATGGGAAGGAAGGAAGGAAGGGCCAGTTTGGAAACTCAACTCAATTACCATAAATCCCCTGCTAAGGGTTATGGGAGGGAGGAATGAAGGAACTTTGCTTCAGGGAAAGGGCTGCTGCTGCTTCAGCATGTGAGGAGCGCAGCCACACGTTTCACCTTCCTCAGTATGTTGGTTTACAGGATGAGAGAGATCCTGAAACCTCACTCTAATAGGCTGAGGTGCTGTGCTCGGTGGCCTGCTGGGACCTTGGCCCGTCAGGGCAAGGCGAATAGGCCTTTGTCAGGCCTTCGTCAGGGCTTTGTCGGGGAGGGGCCAGGAGCCCTGCTCGCTTCAATCCCCTCACCGATAGACAGTTGCAGAAACTAGGATGCAAGAACCTTTCCTGGATGGGGTTTTGATTGTCACGAAAAGTGTGTCAGCTTTGCTTTCAGCATGAGTCTGATTTCCAAAAAATGCATTTTGAACAATTTAAAGATTTGATCTGCGTTGGCCGGGAATCGAACCCGGGTCAACTGCTTGGAAGGCAGCTATGCTCACCACTATACCACCAACGCCTGCCTGTCTGGGCTATCTGATGGAGCGCCCCTTAGAAATAAGAATAAGTCATTGGCTGGGAATGAAAAAAGCTTGCGTTTGACGCAGAAGCAGTTCGCATCATGAGGTCTTGCCGGTCAGCCCAACATTTCCCCGGGACCCCTTAAAAAAGGAGCTTGGTTTTAAGTTTGGTTTGATTGAACAGTACATTTTGTTGGCTGGGCTGGGACCCTCTCCTATTTAGCGCAAGAGTGGAACGAGGCAGCAAGTTCAAGGAATGACATTGCATCCAGGCACTTACAGCTCTTTGTGCCCTAATGCCATGACACAAAAACATAATTTGAAAAAACTTAGCAGAGGATGGTTTCGATCCATCGACCTCTGGGTTATGGGCCCAGCACGCTTCCGCTGCGCCACTCTGCTGGTTGGAGAACAAGAGCTTTTCTGGGCTTTTACAGCCTACAAACGGACAACCCTAGACCCAGTTTCGAGTGAAGCGGGCAGTAGGCCTTACAAAGCCAAACAACCTGCAACCACGCACTCCCATCCCATGGCCTTTTGCAGACAGGCCTCATTTCTCTAGCTCACACCCTAACTGCCAACACCCCTTCCCCTTCTCTCTCTGTCTCTCTCTCTCTGTCTCTCTCTCTCATTCTCTCTCTCTCGCAAATAGATACTTTACTTCCCAGGTGCAACAAAACAAGCCTTCTCGAGCTGGCAGATATGGGAAGGAAGGAAGGAAGGGCCAGTTTGGAAACTCAACTCAATTACCATAAATCCCCTGCTAAGGGTTATGGGAGGGAGGAATGAAGGAACTTTGCTTCAGGGAAAGGGCTGCTGCTGCTTCAGCATGTGAGGAGCACAGCCACACGTTTCACCTTCCTCAGTATGTTGGTTTACAGGATGAGAGAGATCCTGAAACCTCACTCTAATAGGCTGAGGTGCTGTGCTCGGTGGCCTGCTGGGACCTTTGCCCATCAGGGCAAGGCGAATAGGCCTTTGTCAGGCCTTTGTCGGGGAGGGGCCAGGAGCCCTGCTCGCTTCAATCCCCTCACCGATAGACAGTTGCAGAAACTAGGATGCAAGAACCTTTCCTGGATGGGGTTTTGATTTTCACGAAAAGTGTGTCAGCTTTGCTTTCAGCATGAGTCTGATTTCCAAAAAATGCATTTTGAACAATTTAAAGATTTGATCTGCGTTGGCCGGGAATGGAACCCGGGTCAACTGCTTGGAAGGCAGCTATGCTCACCACTATACCACCAACGCCTGCCTGTCTGGGCTATCTGATGGAGCGCCCCTTAGAAATAAGAATAAGTCATTGGCTGGGAATGAAAAAAGCTTGCGTTTGACGCAGAAGCAGTTCGCATCATGAGGTCTTGCCGGTCAGCCCAACATTTCCCCGGGACCCCTTAAAAAAGGAGCTTGGTTTTAAGTTTGGTTTGATTGAACAGTACATTTTGTTGGCTGGGCTGGGACCCTCTCCTATTTAGCGCAAGAGTGGAACGAGGCAGCAAGTTCAAGGAATGACATTGCATCCAGGCACTTACAGCTCTTTGTGCCCTAATGCCATGACACAAAAACATAATTTGAAAAAACTTAGCAGAGGATGGTTCCGATCCATCGACCTCTGGGTTATGGGCCCAGCACGCTTCCGCTGCGCCACTCTGCTGGTTGGAGAACAAGAGCTTTTCTGGGCTTTTACAGCCTACAAACCGACAACCCTAGACCCAGTTTCGAGTGAAGCGGGCAGTAGGCCTTACAAAGCCAAACAACCTGCAACCACGCACTCCCATCCCATGGCCTTTTGCAGACAGGCCTCATTTCTCTAGCTCACACCCTAACTGCCAACACCCCTTCCCCTTCTCTCTCTGTCTCTCTCTCTCTGTCTCTCTCTCTCATTCTCTCTCTCTCACAAATAGATACTTTACTTCCCAGGTGCAACAAAACAAGCCTTCTCGAGCTGGCAGATATGGGAAGGAAGGAAGGAAGGGCCAGTTTGGAAACTCAACTCAATTACCATAAATCCCCTGCTAAGGGTTATGGGAGGGAGGAATGAAGGAACTTTGCTTCAGGGAAAGGGCTGCTGCTGCTTCAGCATGTGAGGAGTGCAGCCACACGTTTCACCTTCCTCAGTATGTTGGTTTACAGGATGAGAGAGATCCTGAAACCTCACTCTAATAGGCTGAGGGGCTGTGCTCGGTGGCCTGCTGGGACCTTTGCCCGTCAGGGCAAGGCGAATAGGCCTTTGTCAGGCCTTCGTCAGGGCTTTGTCGGGGAGGGGCCAGGAGCCCTGCTCGCTTCAATCCCCTCACCGATAGACAGTTGCAGAAACTAGGATGCAAGAACCTTTCCTGGATGGGGTTTTGATTTTCACGAAAAGTGTGTCAGCTTTGCTTTCAGCATGAGTCTGATTTCCAAAAAATGCATTTTGAACAATTTAAAGATTTGATCTGCGTTGGCAGGGAGGCGAACCCGGGTCAACTGCTTGGAAGGCAGCTATGCTCACCACTATACCACCAACGCCTGCCTGTCTGGGCTATGTGATGGAGCGCCCCTTAGAAATAAGAATAAGTCATTGGCTGGGAATGAAAAAAGCTTGCGTTTGACGCAGAAGCAGTTCGCATCATGAGGTCTTGCCGGTCAGCCCAACATTTCCCCGGGACCCCTTAAAAAAGGAGCTTGGTTTTAAGTTTGGTTTGATTGAACAGTACATTTTGTTGGCTGGGCTGGGACCCTCTCCTATTTAGCGCAAGAGTGGAACGAGGCAGCAAGTTCAAGGAATGACATTGCATCCAGGCACTTACAGCTCTTTGTGCCCTAATGCCATGACACAAAAACATAATTTGAAAAAACTTAGCAGAGGATGGTTTCTATCCATCGACCTCTGGGTTATGGGCCCAGCACGCTTCCGCTGCGCCACTCTGCTGGTTGGAGAACAAGAGCTTTTCTGGGCTTTTACAGCCTACAAACCGACAACCCTAGACCCAGTTTCGAGTGAAGCGGGCAGTAGGCCTTACAAAGCCAAACAACCTGCAACCACGCACTCCCATCCCATGGCCTTTTGCAGACAGGCCTCATTTCTCTAGCTCACACCCTAACTGCCAACACCCCTTCCCCTTCTCTCTCTGTCTCTCTCTCTCTGTCTCTCTCTCTCATTCTCTCTCTCTCGCAAATAGATACTTTACTTCCCAGGTGCAACAAAACAAGCCTTCTCGAGCTGGCAGATATGGGAAGGAAGGAAGGAAGGGCCAGTTTGGAAACTCAACTCAATTACCATAAATCCCCTGCTAAGGGTTATGGGAGGGAGGAATGAAGGAACTTTGCTTCAGGGAAAGGGCTGCTGCTGCTTCAGCATGTGAGGAGCACAGCCACACGTTTCACCTTCCTCAGTATGTTGGTTTACAGGATGAGAGAGATCCTGAAACCTCACTCTAATAGGCTGAGGTGCTGTGCTCGGTGGCCTGCTGGGACCTTTGCCCGTCAGGGCAAGGCGAATAGGCCTTTGTCAGGCCTTTGTCGGGGAGGGGCCAGGAGCCCTGCTCGCTTCAATCCCCTCACCGATAGACAGTTGCAGAAACTAGGATGCAAGAACCTTTCCTGGATGGGGTTTTGATTTTCACGAAAAGTGTGTCAGCTTTGCTTTCAGCATGAGTCTGATTTCCAAAAAATGCATTTTGAACAATTTAAAGATTTGATCTGCGTTGGCCGGGAATGGAACCCGGGTCAACTGCTTGGAAGGCAGCTATGCTCACCACTATACCACCAACGCCTGCCTGTCTGGGCTATCTGATGGAGCGCCCCTTAGAAATAAGAATAAGTCATTGGCTGGGAATGAAAAAAGCTTGCGTTTGACGCAGAAGCAGTTCGCATCATGAGGTCTTGCCGGTCAGCCCAACATTTCCCCGGGACCCCTTAAAAAAGGAGCTTGGTTTTAAGTTTGGTTTGATTGAACAGTACATTTTGTTGGCTGGGCTGGGACCCTCTCCTATTTAGCGCAAGAGTGGAACGAGGCAGCAAGTTCAAGGAATGACATTGCATCCAGGCACTTACAGCTCTTTGTGCCCTAATGCCATGACACAAAAACATAATTTGAAAAAACTTAGCAGAGGATGGTTTCGATCCATCGACCTCTGGGTTATGGGCCCAGCACACTTCCGCTGCGCCACTCTGCTGGTTGCAGAACAAGAGCTTTTCTGGGCTTTTACAGCCTACAAACCGACAACCCTAGACCCAGTTTCGAGTGAAGCGGGCAGTAGGCCTTACAAAGCCAAACAACCTGCAACCACGCACTCCCATCCCATGGCCTTTTGCAGACAGGCCTCATTTCTCTAGCTCGCACCCTAACTGCCAACACCCCTTCCCCTTCTCTCTCTGTCTCTCTCTCTCTCTGTCTCTCTCTCTCATTCTCTCTCTCTCGCAAATAGATACTTTACTTCCCAGGTGCAACAAAACAAGCCTTCTCGAGCTGGCAGATATGGGAAGGAAGGAAGGAAGGAAGGGCCAGTTTGGAAACTCAACTCAATTACCATAAATCCCCTGCTAAGGGTTATGGGAGGGAGGAATGAAGGAACTTTGCTTCAGGGAAAGGGCTGCTGCTGCTTCAGCATGTGAGGAGCGCAGCCACACGTTTCACCTTCCTCAGTATGTTGGTTTACAGGATGAGAGAGATCCTGAAACCTCACTCTAATAGGCTGAGGTGCTGTGCTCGGTGGCCTGCTGGGACCTTGGCCCGTCAGGGCAAGGCGAATAGGCCTTTGTCAGGCCTTCGTCAGGGCTTTGTCGGGGAGGGGCCAGGAGCCCTGCTCGCTTCAATCCCCTCACCGATAGACAGTTGCAGAAACTAGGATGCAAGAACCTTTACTGGATGGGGTTTTGATTGTCACGAAAAGTGTGTCAGCTTTGCTTTCAGCATGAGTCTGATTTCCAAAAAATGCATTTTGAACAATTTAAAGATTTGATCTGCGTTGGCCGGGAACCGAACCCGGGTCAACTGCTTGGAAGGCAGCTATGCTCACCACTATACCACCAACGCCTGCCTGTCTGGGCTATCTGATGGAGCGCCCCTTAGAAATAAGAATAAGTCATTGGCTGGGAATGAAAAAAGCTTGCGTTTGACGCAGAAGCAGTTCGCATCATGAGGTCTTGCCGGTCAGCCCAACATTTCCCCGGGACCCCTTAAAAAAGGAGCTTGGTTTTAAGTTTGGTTTGATTGAACAGTACATTTTGTTGGCTGGGCTGGGACCCTCTCCTATTTAGCGCAAGAGTGGAACGAGGCAGCAAGTTCAAGGAATGACATTGCATCCAGGCACTTACAGCTCTTTGTGCCCTAATGCCATGACACAAAAACATAATTTGAAAAAACTTAGCAGAGGATGGTTTCGATCCATCGACCTCTGGGTTATGGGCCCAGCACGCTTCCGCTGCGCCACTCTGCTGGTTGGAGAACAAGAGCTTTTCTGGGCTTTTACAGCCTACAAACCGACAACCCTAGACCCAGTTTCGAGTGAAGCGGGCAGTAGGCCTTACAAAGCGAAACAACCTGCAACCACGCACTCCCATCCCATGGCCTTTTGCAGACAGGCCTCATTTCTCTAGCTCACACCCTAACTGCCAACACCCCTTCCCCTTCTCTCTCTGTCTCTCTCTCTCTGTCTCTCTCTCTCATTCTCTCTCTCTCGCAAATAGATACTTTACTTCCCAGGTGCAACAAAACAAGCCTTCTCGAGCTGGCAGATATGGGAAGGAAGGAAGGAAGGGCCAGTTTGGAAACTCAACTCAATTACCATAAATCCCCTGCTAAGGGTTATGGGAGGGAGGAATGAAGGAACTTTGCTTCAGGGAAAGGGCTGCTGCTGCTTCAGCATGTGAGGAGCACAGCCACACGTTTCACCTTCCTCAGTATGTTGGTTTACAGGATGAGAGAGATCCTGAAACCTCACTCTAATAGGCTGAGGTGCTGTGCTCGGTGGCCTGCTGGGACCTTTGCCCATCAGGGCAAGGCGAATAGGCCTTTGTCAGGCCTTTGTCGGGGAGGGGCCAGGAGCCCTGCTCGCTTCAATCCCCTCACCGATAGACAGTTGCAGAAACTAGGATGCAAGAACCTTTCCTGGATGGGGTTTTGATTTTCACGAAAAGTGTGTCAGCTTTGCTTTCAGCATGAGTCTGATTTCCAAAAAATGCATTTTGAACAATTTAAAGATTTGATCTGCGTTGGCCGGGAATGGAACCCGGGTCAACTGCTTGGAAGGCAGCTATGCTCACCACTATACCACCAACGCCTGCCTGTCTGGGCTATCTGATGGAGCGCCCCTTAGAAATAAGAATAAGTCATTGGCTGGGAATGAAAAAAGCTTGCGTTTGACGCAGAAGCAGTTCGCATCATGAGGTCTTGCCGGTCAGCCCAACATTTCCCCGGGACCCCTTAAAAAAGGAGCTTGGTTTTAAGTTTGGTTTGATTGAACAGTACATTTTGTTGGCTGGGCTGGGACCCTCTCCTATTTAGCGCAAGAGTGGAACGAGGCAGCAAGTTCAAGGAATGACATTGCATCCAGGCACTTACAGCTCTTTGTGCCCTAATGCCATGACACAAAAACATAATTTGAAAAAACTTAGCAGAGGATGGTTTCGATCCATCGACCTCTGGGTTATGGGCCCAGCACGCTTCCGCTGCACCACTCTGCTGGTTGGAGAACAAGAGCTTTTCTGGGCTTTTACAGCCTACAAACCGACAACCCTAGACCCAGTTTCGAGTGAAGCGGGCAGTAGGCCTTACAAAGCCAAACAACCTGCAACCACGCACTCCCATCCCATGGCCTTTTGCAGACAGGCCTCATTTCTCTAGCTCACACCCTAACTGCCAACACCCCTTCCCCTTCTCTCTCTGTCTCTCTCTCTCTGTCTCTCTCTCTCATTCTCTCTCTCTCACAAATAGATACTTTACTTCCCAGGTGCAACAAAACAAGCCTTCTCGAGCTGGCAGATATGGGAAGGAAGGAAGGAAGGGCCAGTTTGGAAACTCAACTCAATTACCATAAATCCCCTGCTAAGGGTTATGGGAGGGAGGAATGAAGGAACTTTGCTTCAGGGAAAGGGCTGCTGCTGCTTCAGCATGTGAGGAGCGCAGCCACACGTTTCACCTTCCTCAGTATGTTGGTTTACAGGATGAGAGAGATCCTGAAACCTCACTCTAATAGGCTGAGGGGCTGTGCTCGGTGGCCTGCTGGGACCTTTGCCCGTCAGGGCAAGGCGAATAGGCCTTTGTCAGGCCTTCGTCAGGGCTTTGTCGGGGAGGGGCCAGGAGCCCTGCTCGCTTCAATCCCCTCACCGATAGACAGTTGCAGAAACTAGGATGCAAGAACCTTTCCTGGATGGGGTTTTGATTTTCACGAAAAGTGTGTCAGCTTTGCTTTCAGCATGAGTCTGATTTCCAAAAAATGCATTTTGAACAATTTAAAGATTTGATCTGCGTTGGCAGGGAAGCGAACCCGGGTCAACTGCTTGGAAGGCAGCTATGCTCACCACTACACCACCAACGCCTGCCTGTCTGGGCTATGTGATGGAGCGTCCCTTAGAAATAAGAATAAGTCATTGGCTGGGAATGAAAAAAGCTTGCGTTTGACGCAGAAGCAGTTCGCATCATGAGGTCTTGCCGGTCAGCCCAACATTTCCCTGGGACCCCTTAAAAAAGGAGCTTGGTTTTAAGTTTGGTTTGATTGAACAGTACATTTTGTTGGCTGGGCTGGGACCCTCTCCTATTTAGCGCAAGAGTGGAACGAGGCAGCAAGTTCAAGGAATGACATTGCATCCAGGCACTTACAGCTCTTTGTGCCCTAATGCCATGACACAAAAACATAATTTGAAAAAACTTAGCAGAGGATGGTTTCGATCCATCGACCTCTGGGTTATGGGCCCAGCACACTTCCGCTGCGCCACTCTGCTGGTTGCAGAACAAGAGCTTTTCTGGGCTTTTACAGCCTACAAACCGACAACCCTAGACCCAGTTTCGAGTGAAGCGGGCAGTAGGCCTTACAAAGCCAAACAACCTGCAACCACGCACTCCCATCCCATGGCCTTTTGCAGACAGGCCTCATTTCTCTAGCTCGCACCCTAACTGCCAACACCCCTTCCCCTTCTCTCTCTGTCTCTCTCTCTCTCTCTGTCTCTCTCTCTCATTCTCTCTCTCTCGCAAATAGATACTTTACTTCCCAGGTGCAACAAAACAAGCCTTCTCGAGCTGGCAGATATGGGAAGGAAGGAAGGAAGGGCCAGTTTGGAAACTCAACTCAATTACCATAAATCCCCTGCTAAGGGTTATGGGAGGGAGGAATGAAGGAACTTTGCTTCAGGGAAAGGGCTGCTGCTGCTTCAGCATGTGAGGAGCGCAGCCACACGTTTCACCTTCCTCAGTATGTTGGTTTACAGGATGAGAGAGATCCTGAAACCTCACTCTAATAGGCTGAGGTGCTGTGCTCGGTGGCCTGCTGGGACCTTGGCCCGTCAGGGCAAGGCGAATAGGCCTTTGTCAGGCCTTCGTCAGGGCTTTGTCGGGGAGGGGCCAGGAGCCCTGCTCGCTTCAATCCCCTCACCGATAGACAGTTGCAGAAACTAGGATGCAAGAACCTTTCCTGGATGGGGTTTTGATTGTCACGAAAAGTGTGTCAGCTTTGCTTTCAGCATGAGTCTGATTTCCAAAAAATGCATTTTGAACAATTTAAAGATTTGATCTGCGTTGGCCGGGAATCGAACCCGGGTCAACTGCTTGGAAGGCAGCTATGCTCACCACTATACCACCAACGCCTGCCTGTCTGGGCTATCTGATGGAGCGCCCCTTAGAAATAAGAATAAGTCATTGGCTGGGAATGAAAAAAGCTTGCGTTTGACGCAGAAGCAGTTCGCATCATGAGGTCTTGCCGGTCAGCCCAACATTTCCCCGGGACCCCTTAAAAAAGGAGCTTGGTTTTAAGTTTGGTTTGATTGAACAGTACATTTTGTTGGCTGGGCTGGGACCCTCTCCTATTTAGCGCAAGAGTGGAACGAGGCAGCAAGTTCAAGGAATGACATTGCATCCAGGCACTTACAGCTCTTTGTGCCCTAATGCCATGACACAAAAACATAATTTGAAAAAACTTAGCAGAGGATGGTTTCGATCCATCGACCTCTGGGTTATGGGCCCAGCACGCTTCCGCTGCGCCACTCTGCTGGTTGGAGAACAAGAGCTTTTCTGGGCTTTTACAGCCTACAAACGGACAACCCTAGACCCAGTTTCGAGTGAAGCGGGCAGTAGGCCTTACAAAGCCAAACAACCTGCAACCACGCACTCCCATCCCATGGCCTTTTGCAGACAGGCCTCATTTCTCTAGCTCACACCCTAACTGCCAACACCCCTTCCCCTTCTCTCTCTGTCTCTCTCTCTCTGTCTCTCTCTCTCATTCTCTCTCTCTCGCAAATAGATACTTTACTTCCCAGGTGCAACAAAACAAGCCTTCTCGAGCTGGCAGATATGGGAAGGAAGGAAGGAAGGGCCAGTTTGGAAACTCAACTCAATTACCATAAATCCCCTGCTAAGGGTTATGGGAGGGAGGAATGAAGGAACTTTGCTTCAGGGAAAGGGCTGCTGCTGCTTCAGCATGTGAGGAGCACAGCCACACGTTTCACCTTCCTCAGTATGTTGGTTTACAGGATGAGAGAGATCCTGAAACCTCACTCTAATAGGCTGAGGTGCTGTGCTCGGTGGCCTGCTGGGACCTTTGCCCATCAGGGCAAGGCGAATAGGCCTTTGTCAGGCCTTTGTCGGGGAGGGGCCAGGAGCCCTGCTCGCTTCAATCCCCTCACCGATAGACAGTTGCAGAAACTAGGATGCAAGAACCTTTCCTGGATGGGGTTTTGATTTTCACGAAAAGTGTGTCAGCTTTGCTTTCAGCATGAGTCTGATTTCCAAAAAATGCATTTTGAACAATTTAAAGATTTGATCTGCGTTGGCCGGGAATGGAACCCGGGTCAACTGCTTGGAAGGCAGCTATGCTCACCACTATACCACCAACGCCTGCCTGTCTGGGCTATCTGATGGAGCGCCCCTTAGAAATAAGAATAAGTCATTGGCTGGGAATGAAAAAAGCTTGCGTTTGACGCAGAAGCAGTTCGCATCATGAGGTCTTGCCGGTCAGCCCAACATTTCCCCGGGACCCCTTAAAAAAGGAGCTTGGTTTTAAGTTTGGTTTGATTGAACAGTACATTTTGTTGGCTGGGCTGGGACCCTCTCCTATTTAGCGCAAGAGTGGAACGAGGCAGCAAGTTCAAGGAATGACATTGCATCCAGGCACTTACAGCTCTTTGTGCCCTAATGCCATGACACAAAAACATAATTTGAAAAAACTTAGCAGAGGATGGTTCCGATCCATCGACCTCTGGGTTATGGGCCCAGCACGCTTCCGCTGCGCCACTCTGCTGGTTGGAGAACAAGAGCTTTTCTGGGCTTTTACAGCCTACAAACCGACAACCCTAGACCCAGTTTCGAGTGAAGCGGGCAGTAGGCCTTACAAAGCCAAACAACCTGCAACCACGCACTCCCATCCCATGGCCTTTTGCAGACAGGCCTCATTTCTCTAGCTCACACCCTAACTGCCAACACCCCTTCCCCTTCTCTCTCTGTCTCTCTCTCTCTGTCTCTCTCTCTCATTCTCTCTCTCTCACAAATAGATACTTTACTTCCCAGGTGCAACAAAACAAGCCTTCTCGAGCTGGCAGATATGGGAAGGAAGGAAGGAAGGGCCAGTTTGGAAACTCAACTCAATTACCATAAATCCCCTGCTAAGGGTTATGGGAGGGAGGAATGAAGGAACTTTGCTTCAGGGAAAGGGCTGCTGCTGCTTCAGCATGTGAGGAGTGCAGCCACACGTTTCACCTTCCTCAGTATGTTGGTTTACAGGATGAGAGAGATCCTGAAACCTCACTCTAATAGGCTGAGGGGCTGTGCTCGGTGGCCTGCTGGGACCTTTGCCCGTCAGGGCAAGGCGAATAGGCCTTTGTCAGGCCTTCGTCAGGGCTTTGTCGGGGAGGGGCCAGGAGCCCTGCTCGCTTCAATCCCCTCACCGATAGACAGTTGCAGAAACTAGGATGCAAGAACCTTTCCTGGATGGGGTTTTGATTTTCACGAAAAGTGTGTCAGCTTTGCTTTCAGCATGAGTCTGATTTCCAAAAAATGCATTTTGAACAATTTAAAGATTTGATCTGCGTTGGCAGGGAAGCGAACCCGGGTCAACTGCTTGGAAGGCAGCTATGCTCACCACTATACCACCAACGCCTGCCTGTCTGGGCTATGTGATGGAGCGCCCCTTAGAAATAAGAATAAGTCATTGGCTGGGAATGAAAAAAGCTTGCGTTTGACGCAGAAGCAGTTCGCATCATGAGGTCTTGCCGGTCAGCCCAACATTTCCCCGGGACCCCTTAAAAAAGGAGCTTGGTTTTAAGTTTGGTTTGATTGAACAGTACATTTTGTTGGCTGGGCTGGGACCCTCTCCTATTTAGCGCAAGAGTGGAACGAGGCAGCAAGTTCAAGGAATGACATTGCATCCAGGCACTTACAGCTCTTTGTGCCCTAATGCCATGACACAAAAACATAATTTGAAAAAACTTAGCAGAGGATGGTTTCTATCCATCGACCTCTGGGTTATGGGCCCAGCACGCTTCCGCTGCGCCACTCTGCTGGTTGGAGAACAAGAGCTTTTCTGGGCTTTTACAGCCTACAAACCGACAACCCTAGACCCAGTTTCGAGTGAAGCGGGCAGTAGGCCTTACAAAGCCAAACAACCTGCAACCACGCACTCCCATCCCATGGCCTTTTGCAGACAGGCCTCATTTCTCTAGCTCACACCCTAACTGCCAACACCCCTTCCCCTTCTCTCTCTGTCTCTCTCTCTCTGTCTCTCTCTCTCATTCTCTCTCTCTCGCAAATAGATACTTTACTTCCCAGGTGCAACAAAACAAGCCTTCTCGAGCTGGCAGATATGGGAAGGAAGGAAGGAAGGGCCAGTTTGGAAACTCAACTCAATTACCATAAATCCCCTGCTAAGGGTTATGGGAGGGAGGAATGAAGGAACTTTGCTTCAGGGAAAGGGCTGCTGCTGCTTCAGCATGTGAGGAGCACAGCCACACGTTTCACCTTCCTCAGTATGTTGGTTTACAGGATGAGAGAGATCCTGAAACCTCACTCTAATAGGCTGAGGTGCTGTGCTCGGTGGCCTGCTGGGACCTTTGCCCGTCAGGGCAAGGCGAATAGGCCTTTGTCAGGCCTTTGTCGGGGAGGGGCCAGGAGCCCTGCTCGCTTCAATCCCCTCACCGATAGACAGTTGCAGAAACTAGGATGCAAGAACCTTTCCTGGATGGGGTTTTGATTTTCACGAAAAGTGTGTCAGCTTTGCTTTCAGCATGAGTCTGATTTCCAAAAAATGCATTTTGAACAATTTAAAGATTTGATCTGCGTTGGCCGGGAATGGAACCCGGGTCAACTGCTTGGAAGGCAGCTATGCTCACCACTATACCACCAACGCCTGCCTGTCTGGGCTATCTGATGGAGCGCCCCTTAGAAATAAGAATAAGTCATTGGCTGGGAATGAAAAAAGCTTGCGTTTGACGCAGAAGCAGTTCGCATCATGAGGTCTTGCCGGTCAGCCCAACATTTCCCCGGGACCCCTTAAAAAAGGAGCTTGGTTTTAAGTTTGGTTTGATTGAACAGTACATTTTGTTGGCTGGGCTGGGACCCTCTCCTATTTAGCGCAAGAGTGGAACGAGGCAGCAAGTTCAAGGAATGACATTGCATCCAGGCACTTACAGCTCTTTGTGCCCTAATGCCATGACACAAAAACATAATTTGAAAAAACTTAGCAGAGGATGGTTTCGATCCATCGACCTCTGGGTTATGGGCCCAGCACGCTTCCGCTGCGCCACTCTGCTGGTTGGAGAACAAGAGCTTTTCTGGGCTTTTACAGCCTACAAACCGACAACCCTAGACCCAGTTTCGAGTGAAGCGGGCAGTAGGCCTTACAAAGCCAAACAACCTGCAACCACGCACTCCCATCCCATGGCCTTTTGCAGACAGGCCTCATTTCTCTAGCTCACACCCTAACTGCCAACACCCCTTCCCCTTCTCTCTCTGTCTCTCTCTCTCTGTCTCTCTCTCTCATTCTCTCTCTCTCGCAAATAGATACTTTACTTCCCAGGTGCAACAAAACAAGCATTCTCGAGCTGGCAGATATGGGAAGGAAGGAAGGAAGGGCCAGTTTGGAAACTCAACTCAATTACCATAAATCCCCTGCTAAGGGTTATGGGAGGGAGGAATGAAGGAACTTTGCTTCAGGGAAAGGGCTGCTGCTGCTTCAGCATGTGAGGAGCGCAGCCACACGTTTCACCTTCCTCAGTATGTTGGTTTACAGGATGAGAGAGATCCTGAAACCTCACTCTAATAGGCTGAGGTGCTGTGCTCGGTGGCCTGCTGGGACCTTTGCCCGTCAGGGCAAGGCGAATAGGCCTTTGTCAGGCCTTCGTCAGGGCTTTGTCGGGGAGGGGCCAGGAGCCCTGCTCGCTTCAATCCCCTCACCGATAGACAGTTGCAGAAACTAGGATGCAAGAACCTTTCCTGGATGGGGTTTTGATTTTCGCGAAAAGTGTGTCAGCTTTGCTTTCAGCATGAGTCTGATTTCCAAAAAATGCATTTTGAACAATTTAAAGATTTGATCTGCGTTGGCCGGGAATCGAACCCGGGTCAACTGCTTGGTAGGCAGCTATGCTCACCACTATACCACCAACTCCTGCCTGTCTGGACTATCTGATGGAGCGCCCCTTAGAAATAAGAATAAGTCATTGGCTGGGAATGAAAAAAGCTTGCGTTTGACGCAGAAGCAGTTCGCATCATGAGGTCTTGCCGGTCAGCCCAACATTTCCCCGGGACCCCTTAAAAAAGGAGCTTGGTTTTAAGTTTGGTTTGATTGAACAGTACATTTTGTTGGCTGGGCTGGGACCCTCTCCTATTTAGCGCAAGAGTGGAACGAGGCAGCAAGTTCAAGGAATGACATTGCATCCAGACACTTACAGCTCTTTGTGCCCTAATGCCATGACACAAAAACATAATTTGAAAAAACTTAGCAGAGGATGGTTTCGATCCATCGACCTCTGGGTTATGGGCCCAGCACGCTTCCGCTGCGCCACTCTGCTGGCTGGAGAACGAGAGCTTTTCGGGGCTTTTACAGCCTACAAACCGACAACCCTAGACCCAGTTTCGAGTGAAGCGGGCAGTATCCCTTACAAAGCCAAACAACCTGCAACCACGCACTCCCATCCCATGGCCTTTTGCAGACAGGCCTCATTTCTCTAGCTCACACCCTAACTGCCAACACCCCTTCCCCTTCTCTCTCTGTCTCTCTCTCTCTGTCTCTCTCTCTCATTCTCTCTCTCTCGCAAATAGATACTTTACTTCCCAGGTGCAACAAAACAAGCCTTCTCGAGCTGGCAGATATGGGAAGGAAGGAAGGAAGGGCCAGTTTGGAAACTCAACTCAATTACCATAAATCCCCTGCTAAGGGTTATGGGAGGGAGGAATGAAGGAACTTTGCTTCAGGGAAAGGGCTGCTGCTGCTTCAGCATGTGAGGAGCGCAGCCACACGTTTCACCTTCCTCAGTATGTTGGTTTACAGGATGAGAGAGATCCTGAAACCTCACTCTAATAGGCTGAGGTGCTGTGCTCGGTGGCCTGCTGGGACCTTTGCCCGTCAGGGCAAGGCGAATAGGCCTTCGTCAGGGCTTTGTCGGGGAGGGGCCAGGAGCCCTGCTCGCTTCAATCCCCTCACCGATAGACAGTTGCGGAAACTAGGATGCAAGAACCTTTCCTGGATGGGGTATTGATTTTCGCGAAAAGTGTGTCAGCTTTGCTTTCAGCATGAGTCTGATTTCCCAAAAATGCATTTTGAACAATTTAAAGATTTGATCTGCGTTGGCCGGGAATCGAACCCGGGTCAACTGCTTGGAAGGCAGCTATGCTCACCACTATACCACCAACGCCTGCCTGTTTGGGTTATGTGATGGAGCGCCCCTTAGAAATAAGAATAAGTCTTTGGCTGGGAATGAAAAAAGCTTGCGTTTGACGCAGAAGCAGTTCGCATCATGAGGTCTTGCCGGTCAGCCCAACATTTCCCCGGGACCCCTTAAAAAAGGAGCTTGGTTTTAAGTTTGGTTTGATTGAACAGTACATTTTGTTGGCTGGGCTGGGACCCTCTCCTATTTAGCGCAAGAGTGGAACGAGGCAGCAAGTTCAAGGAATGACATTGCATCCAGGCACTTACAGCTCTTTGTGCCCTAATGCCATGACACAAAAACATAATTTGAAAAAACTTAGCAGAGGATGGTTTCGATCCATCGACCTCTGGGTTATGGGCCCATCCATCGACCTCTGGGTTATGGGCCCAGCACGCTTCCGCTGCGCCACTCTGCTGGTTGGAGAATAAGAGCTTTTCTGGGCTTTTACAGCCTACAAACCGACAAACCTAGACCCAGTTTCGAGTGAAGCGGGCAGTAGGCCTTACAAAGCCAAACAACCTGCAACCATGCACTCCCATCCCATGGCCTTTTGCAGACAGGCCTCATTTCTCTAGCTCACACCCTAACTGCCAACACCCCTTCCCCTTCTCTCTCTGTCTCTCTCTCTCTGTCTCTCTCTCTCATTCTCTCTCTCTCGCAAATAGATACTTTACTTCCCAGGTGCAACAAAACAAGCCTTCTCGAGCTGGCAGATATGGGAAGGAAGGAAGGAAGGGCCAGTTTGGAAACTCAACTCAATTACCATAAATCCCCTGCTAAGGGTTATGGGAGGGAGGAATGAAGGAACTTTGCTTCAGGGAAAGGGCAGCTGCTGCTTCAGCATGTGAGGAGCGCAGCCACACGTTTCACCTTCCTCAGTATGTTGGTTTACAGGATGAGAGAGATCCTGAAACCTCACTCTAATAGGCTGAGGTGCTGTGCTCGGTGGCCTGCTGGGACCTTTGCCCGTCAGGGCAAGGCGAATAGGCCTTTGTCAGGCCTTTGTCGGGGAGGGGCCAGGAGCCCTGCTCGCTTCAATCCCCTCACCGATAGACAGTTGCAGAAACTAGGATGCAAGAACCTTTCCTGGATGGGGTTTTGATTTTCACGAAAAGTGTGTCAGCTTTGCTTTCAGCATGAGTCTGATTTCCAAAAAATGCATTTTGAACAATTTAAAGATTTGATCTGCGTTGGCCGGGAATGGAACCCGGGTCAACTGCTTGGAAGGCAGCTATGCTCACCACTATACCACCAACGCCTGCCTGTCTGGGCTATCTGATGGAGCGCCCCTTAGAAATAAGAATAAGTCATTGGCTGGGAATGAAAAAAGCTTGCGTTTGACGCAGAAGCAGTTCGCATCATGAGGTCTTGCCGGTCAGCCCAACATTTCCCCGGGACCCCTTAAAAAAGGAGCTTGGTTTTAAGTTTGGTTTGATTGAACAGTACATTTTGTTGGCTGGGCTGGGACCCTCTCCTATTTAGCGCAAGAGTGGAACGAGGCAGCAAGTTCAAGGAATGACATTGCATCCAGGCACTTACAGCTCTTTGTGCCCTAATGCCATGACACAAAAACATAATTTGAAAAAACTTAGCAGAGGATGGTTTCGATCCATCGACCTCTGGGTTATGGGCCCAGCACGCTTCCGCTGCGCCACTCTGCTGGTTGGAGAACAAGAGCTTTTCTGGGCTTTTACAGCCTACAAACCGACAACCCTAGACCCAGTTTCGAGTGAAGCGGGCAGTAGGCCTTACAAAGCCAAACAACCTGCAACCACGCACTCCCATCCCATGGCCTTTTGCAGACAGGCCTCATTTCTCTAGCTCACACCCTAACTGCCAACACCCCTTCCCCTTCTCTCTCTGTCTCTCTCTCTCTGTCTCTCTCTCTCATTCTCTCTCTCTCGCAAATAGATACTTTACTTCCCAGGTGCAACAAAACAAGCCTTCTCGAGCTGGCAGATATGGGAAGGAAGGAAGGAAGGGCCAGTTTGGAAACTCAACTCAATTACCATAAATCCCCTGCTAAGGGTTATGGGAGGGAGGAATGAAGGAACTTTGCTTCAGGGAAAGGGCTGCTGCTGCTTCAGCATGTGAGGAGCGCAGCCACACGTTTCACCTTCCTCAGTATGTTGGTTTACAGGATGAGAGAGATCCTGAAACCTCACTCTAATAGGCTGAGGTGCTGTGCTCGGTGGCCTGCTGGGACCTTTGCCCGTCAGGGCAAGGCGAATAGGCCTTTGTCAGGCCTTCGTCAGGGCTTTGTCGGGGAGGGGCCAGGAGCCCTGCTCGCTTCAATCCCCTCACCGATAGACAGTTGCAGAAACTAGGATGCAAGAACCTTTCCTGGATGGGGTTTTGATTTTCGCGAAAAGTGTGTCAGCTTTGCTTTCAGCATGAGTCTGATTTCCAAAAAATGCATTTTGAACAATTTAAAGATTTGATCTGCGTTGGCCGGGAATCGAACCCGGGTCAACTGCTTGGTAGGCAGCTATGCTCACCACTATACCACCAACTCCTGCCTGTCTGGACTATCTGATGGAGCGCCCCTTAGAAATAAGAATAAGTCATTGGCTGGGAATGAAAAAAGCTTGCGTTTGACGCAGAAGCAGTTCGCATCATGAGGTCTTGCCGGTCAGCCCAACATTTCCCCGGGACCCCTTAAAAAAGGAGCTTGGTTTTAAGTTTGGTTTGATTGAACAGTACATTTTGTTGGCTGGGCTGGGACCCTCTCCTATTTAGCGCAAGAGTGGAACGAGGCAGCAAGTTCAAGGAATGACATTGCATCCAGGCACTTACAGCTCTTTGTGCCCTAATGCCATGACACAAAAACATAATTTGAAAAAACTTAGCAGAGGATGGTTTCGATCCATCGACCTCTGGGTTATGGGCCCAGCACGCTTCCGCTGCGCCACTCTGCTGGTTGGAGAACAAGAGCTTTTCTGGGCTTTTACAGCCTACAAACCGACAACCCTAGACCCAGTTTCGAGTGAAGCGGGCAGTAGGCCTTACAAAGCCAAACAACCTGCAACCACGCACTCCCATCCCATGGCCTTTTGCAGACAGGCCTCATTTCTCTAGCTCACACCCTAACTGCCAACACCCCTTCCCCTTCTCTCTCTGTCTCTCTCTCTCTGTCTCTCTCTCTCATTCTCTCTCTCTCGCAAATAGATACTTTACTTCCCAGGTGCAACAAAACAAGCCTTCTCGAGCTGGCAGATATGGGAAGGAAGGAAGGAAGGGCCAGTTTGGAAACTCAACTCAATTACCATAAATCCCCTGCTAAGGGTTATGGGAGGGAGGAATGAAGGAACTTTGCTTCAGGGAAAGGGCTGCTGCTGCTTCAGCATGTGAGGAGCACAGCCACACGTTTCACCTTCCTCAGTATGTTGGTTTACAGGATGAGAGAGATCCTGAAACCTCACTCTAATAGGCTGAGGTGCTGTGCTCGGTGGCCTGCTGGGACCTTTGCCCATCAGGGCAAGGCGAATAGGCCTTTGTCAGGCCTTTGTCGGGGAGGGGCCAGGAGCCCTGCTCGCTTCAATCCCCTCACCGATAGACAGTTGCAGAAACTAGGATGCAAGAACCTTTCCTGGATGGGGTTTTGATTTTCACGAAAAGTGTGTCAGCTTTGCTTTCAGCATGAGTCTGATTTCCAAAAAATGCATTTTGAACAATTTAAAGATTTGATCTGCGTTGGCCGGGAATGGAACCCGGGTCAACTGCTTGGAAGGCAGCTATGCTCACCACTATACCACCAACGCCTGCCTGTCTGGGCTATCTGATGGAGCGCCCCTTAGAAATAAGAATAAGTCATTGGCTGGGAATGAAAAAAGCTTGCGTTTGACGCAGAAGCAGTTCGCATCATGAGGTCTTGCCGGTCAGCCCAACATTTCCCCGGGACCCCTTAAAAAAGGAGCTTGGTTTTAAGTTTGGTTTGATTGAACAGTACATTTTGTTGGCTGGGCTGGGACCCTCTCCTATTTAGCGCAAGAGTGGAACGAGGCAGCAAGTTCAAGGAATGACATTGCATCCAGGCACTTACAGCTCTTTGTGCCCTAATGCCATGACACAAAAACATAATTTGAAAAAACTTAGCAGAGGATGGTTTCGATCCATCGACCTCTGGGTTATGGGCCCAGCACGCTTCCGCTGCGCCACTCTGCTGGTTGGAGAACAAGAGCTTTTCTGGGCTTTTACAGCCTACAAACCGACAACCCTAGACCCAGTTTCGAGTGAAGCGGGCAGTAGGCCTTACAAAGCCAAACAACCTGCAACCACGCACTCCCATCCCATGGCCTTTTGCAGACAGGCCTCATTTCTCTAGCTCACACCCTAACTGCCAACACCCCTTCCCCTTCTCTCTCTGTCTCTCTCTCTCTGTCTCTCTCTCTCATTCTCTCTCTCTCACAAATAGATACTTTACTTCCCAGGTGCAACAAAACAAGCCTTCTCGAGCTGGCAGATATGGGAAGGAAGGAAGGAAGGGCCAGTTTGGAAACTCAACTCAATTACCATAAATCCCCTGCTAAGGGTTATGGGAGGGAGGAATGAAGGAACTTTGCTTCAGGGAAAGGGCTGCTGCTGCTTCAGCATGTGAGGAGTGCAGCCACACGTTTCACCTTCCTCAGTATGTTGGTTTACAGGATGAGAGAGATCCTGAAACCTCACTCTAATAGGCTGAGGGGCTGTGCTCGGTGGCCTGCTGGGACCTTTGCCCGTCAGGGCAAGGCGAATAGGCCTTTGTCAGGCCTTCGTCAGGGCTTTGTCGGGGAGGGGCCAGGAGCCCTGCTCGCTTCAATCCCCTGACCGATAGACAGTTGCAGAAACTAGGATGCAAGAACCTTTCCTGGATGGGGTTTTGATTTTCACGAAAAGTGTGTCAGCTTTGCTTTCAGCATGAGTCTGATTTCCAAAAAATGCATTTTGAACAATTTAAAGATTTGATCTGCGTTGGCAGGGAAGCGAACCCGGGTCAACTGCTTGGAAGGCAGCTATGCTCACCACTATACCACCAACGCCTGCCTGTTTGGGCTATGTGATGGAGCGCCCCTTAGAAATAAGAATAAGTCATTGGCTGGGAATGAAAAAAGCTTGCGTTTGACGCAGAAGCAGTTTGCATCATGAGGTCTTGCCGGTCAGCCCAACATTTCCCCGGGACCCCTTAAAAAAGGAGCTTGGTTTTAAGTTTGGTTTGATTGAACAGTACATTTTGTTGGCTGGGCTGGGACCCTCTCCTATTTAGCGCAAGAGTAGAACGAGGCAGCAAGTTCAAGGAATGACATTGCATCCAGGCACTTACAGCTCTTTGTGCCCTAATGCCATGACACAAAAACATAATTTGAAAAAACTTAGCAGAGGATGGTTTCTATCCATCGACCTCTGGGTTATGGGCCCAGCACGCTTCCGCTGCGCCACTCTGCTGGTTGGAGAACAAGAGCTTTTCTGGGCTTTTACAGCCTACAAACCGACAACCCTAGACCCAGTTTCGAGTGAAGCGGGCAGTAGGCCTTACAAAGCCAAACAACCTGCAACCACGCACTCCCATCCCATGGCCTTTTGCAGACAGGCCTCATTTCTCTAGCTCACACCCTAACTGCCAACACCCCTTCCCCTTCTCTCTCTGTCTCTCTCTCTCTGTCTCTCTCTCTCATTCTCTCTCTCTCGCAAATAGATACTTTACTTCCCAGGTGCAACAAAACAAGCCTTCTCGAGCTGGCAGATATGGGAAGGAAGGAAGGAAGGGCCAGTTTGGAAACTCAACTCAATTACCATAAATCCCCTGCTAAGGGTTATGGGAGGGAGGAATGAAGGAACTTTGCTTCAGGGAAAGGGCTGCTGCTGCTTCAGCATGTGAGGAGCACAGCCACACGTTTCACCTTCCTCAGTATGTTGGTTTACAGGATGAGAGAGATCCTGAAACCTCACTCTAATAGGCTGAGGTGCTGTGCTCGGTGGCCTGCTGGGACCTTTGCCCATCAGGGCAAGGCGAATAGGCCTTTGTCAGGCCTTTGTCGGGGAGGGGCCAGGAGCCCTGCTCGCTTCAATCCCCTCACCGATAGACAGTTGCAGAAACTAGGATGCAAGAACCTTTCCTGGATGGGGTTTTGATTTTCACGAAAAGTGTGTCAGCTTTGCTTTCAGCATGAGTCTGATTTCCAAAAAATGCATTTTGAACAATTTAAAGATTTGATCTGCGTTGGCCGGGAATGGAACCCGGGTCAACTGCTTGGAAGGCAGCTATGCTCACCACTATACCACCAACGCCTGCCTGTCTGGGCTATCTGATGGAGCGCCCCTTAGAAATAAGAATAAGTCATTGGCTGGGAATGAAAAAAGCTTGCGTTTGACGCAGAAGCAGTTCGCATCATGAGGTCTTGCCGGTCAGCCCAACATTTCCCCGGGACCCCTTAAAAAAGGAGCTTGGTTTTAAGTTTGGTTTGATTGAACAGTACATTTTGTTGGCTGGGCTGGGACCCTCTCCTATTTAGCGCAAGAGTGGAACGAGGCAGCAAGTTCAAGGAATGACATTGCATCCAGGCACTTACAGCTCTTTGTGCCCTAATGCCATGACACAAAAACATAATTTGAAAAAACTTAGCAGAGGATGGTTTCGATCCATCGACCTCTGGGTTATGGGCCCAGCACGCTTCCGCTGCGCCACTCTGCTGGTTGGAGAACAAGAGCTTTTCTGGGCTTTTACAGCCTACAAACCGACAACCCTAGACCCAGTTTCGAGTGAAGCGGGCAGTAGGCCTTACAAAGCCAAACAACCTGCAACCACGCACTCCCATCCCATGGCCTTTTGCAGACAGGCCTCATTTCTCTAGCTCACACCCTAACTGCCAACACCCCTTCCCCTTCTCTCTCTGTCTCTCTCTCTCTGTCTCTCTCTCTCATTCTCTCTCTCTCACAAATAGATACTTTACTTCCCAGGTGCAACAAAACAAGCCTTCTCGAGCTGGCAGATATGGGAAGGAAGGAAGGAAGGGCCAGTTTGGAAACTCAACTCAATTACCATAAATCCCCTGCTAAGGGTTATGGGAGGGAGGAATGAAGGAACTTTGCTTCAGGGAAAGGGCTGCTGCTGCTTCAGCATGTGAGGAGCACAGCCACACGTTTCACCTTCCTCAGTATGTTGGTTTACAGGATGAGAGAGATCCTGAAACCTCACTCTAATAGGCTGAGGTGCTGTGCTCGGTGGCCTGCTGGGACCTTTGCCCATCAGGGCAAGGCGAATAGGCCTTTGTCAGGCCTTTGTCGGGGAGGGGCCAGGAGCCCTGCTCGCTTCAATCCCCTCACCGATAGACAGTTGCAGAAACTAGGATGCAAGAACCTTTCCTGGATGGGGTTTTGATTTTCACGAAAAGTGTGTCAGCTTTGCTTTCAGCATGAGTCTGATTTCCAAAAAATGCATTTTGAACAATTTAAAGATTTGATCTGCGTTGGCCGGGAATCGAACCCGGGTCAACTGCTTGGTAGGCAGCTATGCTCACCACTATACCACCAACTCCTGCCTGTCTGGACTATCTGATGGAGCGCCCCTTAGAAATAAGAATAAGTCATTGGCTGGGAATGAAAAAAGCTTGCGTTTGACGCAGAAGCAGTTCGCATCATGAGGTCTTGCCGGTCAGCCCAACATTTCCCCGGGACCCCTTAAAAAAGGAGCTTGGTTTTAAGTTTGGTTTGATTGAACAGTACATTTTGTTGGCTGGGCTGGGACCCTCTCCTATTTAGCGCAAGAGTGGAACGAGGCAGCAAGTTCAAGGAATGACATTGCATCCAGGCACTTACAGCTCTTTGTGCCCTAATGCCATGACACAAAAACATAATTTGAAAAAACTTAGCAGAGGATGGTTTCGATCCATCGACCTCTGGGTTATGGGCCCAGCACGCTTCCGCTGTGCCACTCTGCTGGCTGGAGAACGAGAGCTTTTCGGGGCTTTTACAGCCTACAAACCGACAACCCTAGACCCAGTTTCGAGTGAAGCGGGCAGTATCCCTTACAAAGCCAAACAACCTGCAACCACGCACTCCCATCCCATGGCCTTTTGCAGACAGGCCTCATTTCTCTAGCTCACACCCTAACTGCCAACACCCCTTCCCCTTCTCTCTCTGTCTCTCTCTCTCTGTCTCTCTCTCTCATTCTCTCTCTCTCGCAAATAGATACTTTACTTCCCAGGTGCAACAAAACAAGCCTTCTCGAGCTGGCAGATATGGGAAGGAAGGAAGGAAGGGCCAGTTTGGAAACTCAACTCAATTACCATAAATCCCCTGCTAAGGGTTATGGGAGGGAGGAATGAAGGAACTTTGCTTCAGGGAAAGGGCTGCTGCTGCTTCAGCATGTGAGGAGCGCAGCCACACGTGTCACCTTCCTCAGTATGTTGGTTTACAGGATGAGAGAGATCCTGAAACCTCACTCTAATAGGCTGAGGTGCTGTGCTCGGTGGCCTGCTGGGACCTTTGCCCGTCAGGGCAAGGCGAATAGGCCTTCGTCAGGGCTTTGTCGGGGAGGGGCCAGGAGCCCTGCTCGCTTCAATCCCCTCACCGATAGACAGTTGCGGAAACTAGGATGCAAGAACCTTTCCTGGATGGGGTATTGATTTTCGCGAAAAGTGTGTCAGCTTTGCTTTCAGCATGAGTCTGATTTCCCAAAAATGCATTTTGAACAATTTAAAGATTTGATCTGCGTTGGCCGGGAATCGAACCCGGGTCAACTGCTTGGAAGGCAGCTATGCTCACCACTATACCACCAACCCCTGCCTGTTTGGGCTATGTGATGGAGCGCCCCTTAGAAATAAGAATAAGTCTTTGGCTGGGAATGAAAAAAGCTTGCGTTTGACGCAGAAGCAGTTCGCATCATGAGGTCTTGCCGGTCAGCCCAACATTTCCCCGGGACCCCTTAAAAAAGGAGCTTGGTTTTAAGTTTGGTTTGATTGAACAGTACATTTTGTTGGCTGGGCTGGGACCCTCTCCTATTTAGCGCAAGAGTGGAACGAGGCAGCAAGTTCAAGGAATGACATTGCATCCAGGCACTTACAGCTCTTTGTGCCCTAATGCCATGACACAAAAACATAATTTGAAAAAACTTAGCAGAGGATGGTTTCGATCCATCGACCTCTGGGTTATGGGCCCATCCATCAACCTCTGGGTTATGGGCCCAGCACGCTTCCGCTGCGCCACTCTGCTGGTTGGAGAATAAGAGCTTTTCTGGGCTTTTACAGCCTACAAACCGACAACCCTAGACCCAGTTTCGAGTGAAGCGGGCAGTAGGCCTTACAAAGCCAAACAACCTGCAACCATGCACTCCCATCCCATGGCCTTTTGCAGACAGGCCTCATTTCTCTAGCTCACACCCTAACTGCCAACACCCCTTCCCCTTCTCTCTCTGTCTCTCTCTCTCTGTCTCTCTCTCTCATTCTCTCTCTCTCGCAAATAGATACTTTACTTCCCAGGTGCAACAAAACAAGCCTTCTCGAGCTGGCAGATATGGGAAGGAAGGAAGGAAGGGCCAGTTTGGAAACTCAACTCAATTACCATAAATCCCCTGCTAAGGGTTATGGGAGGGAGGAATGAAGGAACTTTGCTTCAGGGAAAGGGCAGCTGCTGCTTCAGCATGTGAGGAGCGCAGCCACACGTTTCACCTTCCTCAGTATGTTGGTTTACAGGATGAGAGAGATCCTGAAACCTCACTCTAATAGGCTGAGGTGCTGTGCTCGGTGGCCTGCTGGGACCTTTGCCCGTCAGGGCAAGGCGAATAGGCCTTTGTCAGGCCTTCGTCAGGGCTTTGTCGGGGAGGGGCCAGGAGCCCTGCTCGCTTCAATCCCCTCACCGATAGACAGTTGCAGAAACTAGGATGCAAGAACCTTTCCTGGATGGGGTTTTGATTTTCGCGAAAAGTGTGTCAGCTTTGCTTTCAGCATGAGTCTGATTTCCCAAAAATGCATTTTGAACAATTTAAAGATTTGATCTGCGTTGGCCGGGAATCGAACCCGGGTCAACTGCTTGGAAGGCAGCTATGCTCACCACTATACCACCAACACCTGCTTGTCTGGGCTATGTGATGGAGCGCCCCTTAGAAATAAGAATAAGTCATTGGCTGGGAATGAAAAAAGCTTGCGTTTGACGCAGAAGCAGTTCGCATCATGAGGTCTTGCCGGTCAGCCCAACATTTCCCCGGGACCCCTTAAAAAAGGAGCTTGGTTTTATGTTTGGTTTGATTGAACAGTACATTTTGTTGGCTGGGCTGGGACCCTCTCCTATTTAGCGCAAGAGTGGAACGAGGCAGCAAGTTCAAGGAATGACATTGCATCCAGGCACTTACAGCTCTTTGTGCCCTAATGCCATGACACAAAAACATAATTTGAAAAAACTTAGCAGAGGATGGTTTCGATCCATCGACCTCTGGGTTATGGGCCCAGCACGCTTCCGCTGCGCCACTCTGCTGGTGGGAGAACAAGAGCTTTTCTGGGCTTTTACAGCCTACAAACCGACAACCCTAGACCCAGTTTCGAATGAAGCGGGCAGTAGGCCTTACAAAGCCAAACAACCTGCAACCACGCACTCCCATCCCATGGCCTTTTGCAGACAGGCCTCATTTCTCTAGCTCACACCCTAACTGCCAACACCCCTTCCCCTTCTCTCTCTGTCTCTCTCTCTCTGTCTCTCTCTCTCTCATTCTCTCTCTCTCGCAAATAGATACTTTACTTCCCAGGTGCAACAAAACAAGCCTTCTCGAGCTGGCAGATATGGGAAGGAAGGAAGGAAGGGCCAGTTTGGAAACTCAACTCAATTACCCTAAATCCCCTGCTAAGGGTTATGGGAGGGAGGAATGAAGGAACTTTGCTTCAGGGAAAGGGCTGCTGCTGCTTCAGCATGTGAGGAGCGCAGCCACATGTTTCACCTTCCTCAGTATGTTGGTTTACAGGATGAGAGAGATCCTGAAACCTCACTCTAATAGGCTGAGGTGCTGTGCTCGGTGGCCTGCTGGGACCTTGGCCCGTCAGGGCAAGGCGAATAGGCCTTTGTCAGGCATTTGTCGGGGAGGGGCCAGGAGCCCTGCTCGCTTCAATCCCCTCACCGATAGACAGTTGCAGAAACTAGGATGCAAGAACCTTTCCTGGATGGGGTTTTGATTTTCACGAAAAGTGTGTCAGCTTTGCTTTCAGCATGAGTCTGATTTCCAAAAAATGCATTTTGAACAATTTAAAGATTTGATCTGCTTTGGCCGGGAATCGAACCCGGGTCAACTGCTTGGAAGGCAGCTATGCTCACCACTATACCACCAACGCCTGCCTGTCTGGGCTATGTGATGGAGCGCCCCTTAAAAATAAGAATAAGTCATTGGCTGGGAATGAAAAAAGCTTGCGTTTGACGCAGAAGCAGTTCGCATCATGAGGTCTTGCCGGTCAGCCCAACATTTCCCCGGGACCCCTTAAAAAAGGAGCTTGGTTTTAAGTTTGGTTTGATTGAACAGTACATTTTGTTGGCTGGGCTGGGACCCTCTCCTATTTAGCGCAAGAGTGGAACGAGGCAGCAAGTTCAAGGAATGACATTGCATCCAGGCACTTACAGCTCTTTGTGCCCTAATGCCATGACACAAAAACATAATTTGAAAAAACTTAGCAGAGGATGGTTTCAATCCATCGACCTGTGGGTTATGGGCCCAGCACACTTCCGCTGCGCCACTCTGCTGGTTGCAGAACAAGAGCTTTTCTGGGCTTTTACAGCCTACAAACCGACAACCCTAGACCCAGTTTCGAGTGAAGCGGGCAGTAGGCCTTACAAAGCCAAACAACCTGCAACCACGCACTCCCATCCCATGGCCTTTTGCAGACAGGCCTCATTTCTCTAGCTCGCACCCTAACTGCCAACACCCCTTCCCCTTCTCTCTCTGTCTCTCTCTCTCTCTGTCTCTCTCTCTCATTCTCTCTCTCTCGCAAATAGATACTTTACTTCCCAGGTGCAACAAAACAAGCCTTCTCGAGCTGGCAGATATGGGAAGGAAGGAAGGGCCAGTTTGGAAACTCAACTCAATTACCATAAATCCCCTGCTAAGGGTTATGGGAGGGAGGAATGAAGGAACTTTGCTTCAGGGAAAGGGCTGCTGCTGCTTCAGCATGTGAGGAGCGCAGCCACACGTTTCACCTTCCTCTTTATGTTGGTTTACAGGATGAGAGAGATCCTGAAACCTCACTCTAATAGGCTGAGGTGCTGTGCTCGGTGGCCTGCTGGGACCTTGGCCCGTCAGGGCAAGGCGAATAGGCCTTTGTCAGGCCTTCGTCAGGGCTTTGTCGGGGAGGGGCCAGGAGCCCTGCTCGCTTCAATCGCCTCACCGATAGACAGTTGCAGAAACTAGGATGCAAGAACCTTTCCTGGATGGGGTTTTGATTGTCACGAAAAGTGTGTCAGCTTTGCTTTCAGCATGAGTCTGATTTCCAAAAAATGCATTTTGAACAATTTAAAGATTTGATCTGCGTTGGCCGGGAATCGAACCCGGGTCAACTGCTTGGAAGGCAGCTATGCTCACCACTATACCACCAACGCCTGCCTGTCTGGGCTATCTGATGGAGCGCCCCTTAGAAATAAGAATAAGTCATTGGCTGGGAATGAAAAAAGCTTGCGTTTGACGCAGAAGCAGTTCGCATCATGAGGTCTTACCGGTCAGCCCAACATTTCCCCGGGACCCCTTAAAAAAGGAGCTTGGTTTTAAGTTTGGTTTGATTGAACAGTACATTTTGTTGGCTGGGCTGGGACCCTCTCCTATTTAGCGCAAGAGTGGAACGAGGCAGCAAGTTCAAGGAATGACATTGCATCCAGGCACTTACAGCTCTTTGTGCCCTAATGCCATGACACAAAAACATAATTTGAAAAAACTTAGCAGAGGATGGTTTCGATCCATCGACCTCTGGGTTATGGGCCCAGCACGCTTCCGCTGCGCCACTCTGCTGGTTGGAGAACAAGAGCTTTTCTGGGCTTTTACAGCCTACAAACCGACAACCCTAGACCCAGTTTCGAGTGAAGCGGGCAGTAGGCCTTACAAAGCCAAACAACCTGCAACCACGCACTCCCATCCCATGGCCTTTTGCAGACAGGCCTCATTTCTCTAGCTCACACCCTAACTGCCAACACCCCTTCCCCTTCTCTCTCTGTCTCTCTCTCTCTGTCTCTCTCTCTCATTCTCTCTCTCTCGCAAATAGATACTTTACTTCCCAGGTGCAACAAAACAAGCCTTCTCGAGCTGGCAGATATGGGAAGGAAGGAAGGAAGGGCCAGTTTGGAAACTCAACTCAATTACCATAAATCCCCTGCTAAGGGTTATGGGAGGGAGGAATGAAGGAACTTTGCTTCAGGGAAAGGGCTGCTGCTGCTTCAGCATGTGAGGAGCACAGCCACACGTTTCACCTTCCTCAGTATGTTGGTTTACAGGATGAGAGAGATCCTGAAACCTCACTCTAATAGGCTGAGGTGCTGTGCTCGGTGGCCTGCTGGGACCTTTGCCCATCAGGGCAAGGCGAATAGGCCTTTGTCAGGCCTTTGTCGGGGAGGGGCCAGGAGCCCTGCTCGCTTCAATCCCCTCACCGATAGACAGTTGCAGAAACTAGGATGCAAGAACCTTTCCTGGATGGGGTTTTGATTTTCACGAAAAGTGTGTCAGCTTTGCTTTCAGCATGAGTCTGATTTCCAAAAAATGCATTTTGAACAATTTAAAGATTTGATCTGCGTTGGCCGGGAATCGAACCCGGGTCAACTGCTTGGAAGGCAGCTATGCTCACCACTATACCACCAACGCCTGCCTGTCTGGGCTATCTGATGGAGCGCCCCTTAGAAATAAGAATAAGTCATTGGCTGGGAATGAAAAAAGCTTGCGTTTGACGCAGAAGCAGTTCGCATCATGAGGTCTTGCCGGTCAGCCCAACATTTCCCCGGGACCCCTTAAAAAAGGAGCTTGGTTTTAAGTTTGGTTTGATTGAACAGTACATTTTGTTGGCTGGGCTGGGACCCTCTCCTATTTAGCGCAAGAGTGGAACGAGGCAGCAAGTTCAAGGAATGACATTGCATCCAGGCACTTACAGCTCTTTGTGCCCTAATGCCATGACACAAAAACATAATTTGAAAAAACTTAGCAGAGGATGGTTTCTATCCATCGACCTCTGGGTTATGGGCCCAGCACGCTTCCGCTGCGCCACTCTGCTGGTTGGAGAACAAGAGCTTTTCTGGGCTTTTACAGCCTACAAACCGACAACCCTAGACCCAGTTTCGAGTGAAGCGGGCAGTAGGCCTTACAAAGCCAAACAACCTGCAACCACGCACTCCCATCCCATGGCCTTTTGCAGACAGGCCTCATTTCTCTAGCTCACACCCTAACTGCCAACACCCCTTCCCCTTCTCTCTCTGTCTCTCTCTCTCTGTCTCTCTCTCTCATTCTCTCTCTCTCACAAATAGATACTTTACTTCCCAGGTGCAACAAAACAAGCCTTCTCGAGCTGGCAGATATGGGAAGGAAGGAAGGAAGGGCCAGTTTGGAAACTCAACTCAATTACCATAAATCCCCTGCTAAGGGTTATGGGAGGGAGGAATGAAGGAACTTTGCTTCAGGGAAAGGGCTGCTGCTGCTTCAGCATGTGAGGAGCGCAGCCACACGTTTCACCTTCCTCAGTATGTTGGTTTACAGGATGAGAGAGATCCTGAAACCTCACTCTAATAGGCTGAGGGGCTGTGCTCGGTGGCCTGCTGGGACCTTTGCCCGTCAGGGCAAGGCGAATAGGCCTTTGTCAGGCCTTCGTCAGGGCTTTGTCGGGGAGGGGCCAGGAGCCCTGCTCGCTTCAATCCCCTCACCGATAGACAGTTGCAGAAACTAGGATGCAAGAACCTTTCCTGGATGGGGTTTTGATTTTCACGAAAAGTGTGTCAGCTTTGCTTTCAGCATGAGTCTGATTTCCAAAAAATGCATTTTGAACAATTTAAAGATTTGATCTGCGTTGGCAGGGAAGCGAACCCGGGTCAACTGCTTGGAAGGCAGCTATGCTCACCACTATACCACCAACGCCTGCCTGTCTGGGCTATGTGATGGAGCGCCCCTTAGAAATAAGAATAAGTCATTGGCTGGGAATGAAAAAAGCTTGCGTTTGACGCAGAAGCAGTTCGCATCATGAGGTCTTGCCGGTCAGCCCAACATTTCCCCGGGACCCCTTAAAAAAGGAGCTTGGTTTTAAGTTTGGTTTGATTGAACAGTACATTTTGTTGGCTGGGCTGGGACCCTCTCCTATTTAGCGCAAGAGTGGAACGAGGCAGCAAGTTCAAGGAATGACATTGCATCCAGGCACTTACAGCTCTTTGTGCCCTAATGCCATGACACAAAAACATAATTTGAAAAAACTTAGCAGAGGATGGTTTTGATCCATCGACCTCTGGGTTATGGGCCCAGCATGCTTCCGCTGCGCCACTCTGCTGGTTGGAGAACAAGAGCTTTTCTGGGCTTTTACAGCCTACAAACCGACAACCCTAGACCCAGTTTCGAGTGAAGCGGGCAGTAGACCTTACAAAGCCAAACAACCTGCAACCACGCACTCCCATCCCATGGCCTTTTGCAGACAGGCCTCATTTCTCTAGCTCACACCCTAACTGCCAACACCCCTTCCCCTTCTCTCTCTGTCTCTCTCTCTCTGTCTCTCTCTCTCATTCTCTCTCTCTCGCAAATAGATACTTTACTTCCCAGGTGCAACAAAACAAGTCTTCTCGAGCTGGCAGATATGGGAAGGAAGGAAGGAAGGGCCAGTTTGGAAACTCAACTCAATTACCATAAATCCCCTGCTAAGGGTTATGGGAGGGAGGAATGAAGGAACTTTGCTTCAGGGAAAGGGCTGCTGCTGCTTCAGCATGTGAGGAGCACAGCCACACGTTTCACCTTCCTCAGTATGTTGGTTTACAGGATGAGAGAGATCCTGAAACCTCACTCTAATAGGCTGAGGTGCTGTGCTCGGTGGCCTGCTGGGACCTTTGCCCGTCAGGGCAAGGCGAATAGGCCTTTGTCAGGCCTTTGTCGGGGAGGGGCCAGGAGCCCTGCTCGCTTCAATCCCCTCACCGATAGACAGTTGCAGAAACTAGGATGCAAGAACCTTTCCTGGATGGGGTTTTGATTTTCACGAAAAGTGTGTCAGCTTTGCTTTCAGCATGAGTCTGATTTCCAAAAAATGCATTTTGAACAATTTAAAGATTTGATCTGCGTTATGGAACCCGGGTCAACTGCTTGGAAGGCAGCTATGCTCACCACTATACCACCAACGCCTGCCTGTCTGGGCTATCTGATGGAGCGCCCCTTAGAAATAAGAATAAGTCATTGGCTGGGAATGAAAAAAGCTTGCGTTTGACGCAGAAGCAGTTCGCATCATGAGGTCTTGCCGGTCAGCCCAACATTTCCCCGGGACCCCTTAAAAAAGGAGCTTGGTTTTAAGTTTGGTTTGATTGAACAGTACATTTTGTTGGCTGGGCTGGAACCCTCTCCTATTTAGCGCAAGAGTGGAACGAGGCAGCAAGTTCAAGGAATGACATTGCATCCAGGCACTTACAGCTCTTTGTGCCCTAATGCCATGACACAAAAACATAATTTGAAAAAACTTAGCAGAGGATGGTTTCGATCCATCGACCTCTGGGTTATGGGCCCAGCACGCTTCCGCTGCGCCACTCTGCTGGTTGGAGAACAAGAGCTTTTCTGGGCTTTTACAGCCTACAAACCGACAACCCTAGACCCAGTTTCGAGTGAAGCGGGCAGTAGGCCTTACAAAGCCAAACAACCTGCAACCACGCACTCCCATCCCATGGCCTTTTGCAGACAGGCCTCATTTCTCTAGCTCACACCCTAACTGCCAACACCCCTTCCCCTTCTCTCTCTGTCTCTCTCTCTCTGTCTCTCTCTCTCATTCTCTCTCTCTCGCAAATAGATACTTTACTTCCCAGGTGCAACAAAACAAGCATTCTCGAGCTGGCAGATATGGGAAGGAAGGAAGGAAGGGCCAGTTTGGAAACTCAACTCAATTACCATAAATCCCCTGCTAAGGGTTATGGGAGGGAGGAATGAAGGAACTTTGCTTCAGGGAAAGGGCTGCTGCTTCTTCAGCATGTGAGGAGCGCAGCCACACGTTTCACCTTCCTCAGTATGTTGGTTTACAGGATGAGAGAGATCCTGAAACCTCACTCTAATAGGCTGCTGTGCTCGGTGGCCTGCTGGGACCTTTGCCCGTCAGGGCAAGGCGAATAGGCCTTTGTCAGGCCTTTGTCGGGGAGGGGCCAGGAGCCCTGCTCGCTTCAATCCCCTCACCGATAGACAGTTGCAGAAACTAGGATGCAAGAACCTTTCCTGGATGGGGTTTTGATTTTCGCGAAAAGTGTGTCAGCTTTGCTTTCAGCATGAGTCTGATTTCCAAAAAATGCATTTTGAACAATTTAAAGATTTGATCTGCGTTGGCCGGGAATCGAACCCGGGTCAACTGCTTGGTAGGCAGCTATGCTCACCACTATACCACCAACTCCTGCCTGTCTGGACTATCTGATGGAGCGCCCCTTAGAAATAAGAATAAGTCATTGGCTGGGAATGAAAAAAGCTTGCGTTTGACGCAGAAGCAGTTCGCATCATGAGGTCTTGCCGGTCAGCCCAACATTTCCCCGGGACCCCTTAAAAAAGGAGCTTGGTTTTAAGATTGGTTTGATTGAACAGTACATTTTGTTGGCTGGGCTGGGACCCTCTCCTATTTAGCGCAAGAGTGGAACGAGGCAGCAAGTTCAAGGAATGACATTGCATCCAGGCACTTACAGCTCTTTGTGCCCTAATGCCATGACACAAAAACATAATTTGAAAAAACTTAGCAGAGGATGGTTTCGATCCATCGACCTCTGGGTTATGGGCCCAGCACGCTTCCGCTGTGCCACTCTGCTGGCTGGAGAACGAGAGCTTTTCGGGGCTTTTACAGCCTACAAACCGACAACCCTAGACCCAGTTTCGAGTGAAGCGGGCAGTATCCCTTACAAAGCCAAACAACCTGCAACCACGCACTCCCATCCCATGGCCTTTTGCAGACAGGCCTCATTTCTCTAGCTCACACCCTAACTGCCAACACCCCTTCCCCTTCTCTCTCTGTCTCTCTCTCTCTGTCTCTCTCTCTCATTCTCTCTCTCTCGCAAATAGATGCTTTACTTCCCAGGTGCAACAAAACAAGCCTTCTCGAGCTGGCAGATATGGGAAGGAAGGAAGGAAGGGCCAGTTTGGAAACTCAACTCAATTACCATAAATCCCCTGCTAAGGGTTATGGGAGGGAGGAATGAAGGAACTTTGCTTCAGGGAAAGGGCTGCTGCTGCTTCAGCATGTGAGGAGCGCAGCCACACGTTTCACCTTCCTCAGTATGTTGGTTTACAGGATGAGAGAGATCCTGAAACCTCACTCTAATAGGCTGAGGTGCTGTGCTCGGTGGCCTGCTGGGACCTTTGCCCGTCAGGGCAAGGCGAATAGGCCTTCGTCAGGGCTTTGTCGGGGAGGGGCCAGGAGCCCTGCTCGCTTCAATCCCCTCACCGATAGACAGTTGCGGAAACTAGGATGCAAGAACCTTTCCTGGATGGGGTTTTGATTTTCGCGAAAAGTGTGTCAGCTTTGCTTTCAGCATGAGTCTGATTTCCCAAAAATGCATTTTGAACAATTTAAAGATTTGATCTGCGTTGGCCGGGAATCGAACCCGGGTCAACTGCTTGGAAGGCAGCTATGCTCACCACTATACCACCAACACCTGCTTGTCTGGGCTATGTGATGGAGCGCCCCTTAGAAATAAGAATAAGTCATTGGCTGGGAATGAAAAAAGCTTGCGTTTGACGCAGAAGCAGTTCGCATCATGAGGTCTTGCCGGTCAGCCCAACATTTCCCCGGGACCCCTTAAAAAAGGAGCTTGGTTTTAAGTTTGGTTTGATTGAACAGTACATTTTGTTGGCTGGGCTGGGACCCTCTCCTATTTAGCGCAAGAGTGGAACGAGGCAGCAAGTTCAAGGAATGACATTGCATCCAGGCACTTACAGCTCTTTGTGCCCTAATGCCATGACACAAAAACATAATTTGAAAAAACTTAGCAGAGGATGGTTTCGATCCATCGACCTCTGGGTTATGGGCCCAGCACGCTTCCGCTGTGCCACTCTGCTGGTTGGAGAACGAGAGCTTTTCGGGGCTTTTACAGCCTACAAACCGACAACCCTAGACCCAGTTTCGAGTGAAGCGGGCAGTAGGCCTTACAAAGCCAAACAACCTGCAACCACGCACTCCCATCCCATGGCCTTTTGCAGACAGGCCTCATTTCTCTAGCTCACACCCTAACTGCCAACACCCCTTCCCCTTCTCTCACTGTCTCTCTCTCTGTCTCTCTCTCTCATTCTCTCTCTCTCGCAAATAGATACTTTACTTCCCAGGTGCAACAAAACAAGCCTTCTCGAGCTGGCAGATATGGGAAGGAAGGAAGGAAGGGCCAGTTTGGAAACTCAACTCAATTACCATAAATCCCCTGCTAAGGGTTATGGGAGGGAGGAATGAAGGAACTTTGCTTCAGGGAAAGGGCTGCTGCTGCTTCAGCATGTGAGGAGCGCAGCCACACGTTTCACCTTCCTCAGTATGTTGGTTTACAGGATGAGAGAGATCCTGAAACCTCACTCTAATAGGCTGAGGTGCTGTGCTCGGTGGCCTGCTGGGACCTTTGCCCGTCAGGGCAAGGCGAATAGGCCTTTGTCAGGCCTTCGTCAGGGCTTTGTCGGGGAGGGGCCAGGAGCCCTGCTCGCTTCAATCCCCTCACCGATAGTCAGTTGCAGAAACTAGGATGCAAGAACCTTTCCTGGATGGGGTTTTGATTTTCACGAAAAGTGTGTCAGCTTTGCTTTCAGCATGAGTCTGATTTCCAAAAAATGCATTTTGAACAATTTAAAGATTTGATCTGCGTTGGCCGGGAATCGAACCCGGGTCAACTGCTTGGAAGGCAGCTATGCTCACCACTATACCACCAACGCCTGCCTGTCTGGGCTATTTGATGGAGCGCCCCTTAGAAATAAGAATAAGTCATTGGCTGGGAATGAAAAAAGCTTGCGTTTGACGCAGAAGCAGTTCGCATCATGAGGTCTTGCCGGTCAGCCCAACATTTCCCCGGGACCCCTTAAAAAAGGAGCTTGGTTTTAAGTTTGGTTTGATTGAACAGTACATTTTGTTGGCTGGGCTGGGACCCTCTCCTATTTAGCGCAAGAGTGGAACGAGGCAGCAAGTTCAAGGAATGACATTGCATCCAGGCACTTACAGCTCTTTGTGCCCTAATGCCATGACACAAAAACATAATTTGAAAAAACTTAGCAGAGGATGGTTTCTATCCATCGACCTCTGGGTTATGGGCCCAGCATGCTTCCGCTGCGCCACTCTGCTGGTTGGAGAACAAGAGCTTTTCTGGGCTTTTACAGCCTACAAACCGACAACCCTAGACCCAGTTTCGAGTGAAGCGGGCAGTAGGCCTTACAAAGCCAAACAACCTGCAACCACGCACTCCCATCCCATGGCCTTTTGCAGACAGGCCTCATTTCTCTAGCTCACACCGTAACTGCCAACACCCCTTCCCCTTCTCTCTCTGTCTCTCTCTCTCTGTCTCTCTCTCTCATTCTCTCTCTCTCGCAAATAGATACTTTACTTCCCAGGTGCAACAAAACAAGCATTCTCGAGCTGGCAGATATGGGAAGGAAGGAAGGAAGGGCCAGTTTGGAAACTCAACTCAATTACCATAAATCCCCTGCTAAGGGTTATGGGAGGGAGGAATGAAGGAACTTTGCTTCAGGGAAAGGGCTGCTGCTGCTTCAGCAAGTGAGGAGCGCAGCCACACGTTTCACCTTCCTCAGTATGTTGGTTTACAGGATGAGAGAGATCCTGAAACCTCACTCTAATAGGCTGAGGTGCTGTGCTCGGTGGCCTGCTGGGACCTTTGCCCGTCAGGGCAAGGCGAATAGGCCTTTGTCAGGCCTTCGTCAGGGCTTTGTCGGGGAGGGGCCAGGAGCCCTGCTCGCTTCAATCCCCTCACCGATAGACAGTTGCAGAAACTAGGATGCAAGAACCTTTCCTGGATGGGGTTTTGATTTTCACGAAAAGTGTGTCAGCTTTGCTTTCAGCATGAGTCTGATTTCCAAAAAATGCATTTTGAACAATTTAAAGATTTGATCTGCGTTGGCCAGGAAGCGAACCCGGGTCAACTGCTTGGAAGGCAGTTATGCTCACCACTATACCACCAACGCCTGCCTGTCTGGGCTATCTGATGGAGCGCCCCTTAGAAATAAGAATAAGTCATTGGCTGGGAATGAAAAAAGCTTGCGTTTGACGCAGAAGCAGTTCGCATCATGAGGTCTTGCCGGTCAGCCCAACATTTCCCCGGGACCCCTTAAAAAAGGAGCTTGGTTTTAAGTTTGGTTTGATTGAACAGTACATTTTGTTGGCTGGGCTGGGACCCTCTCCTATTTAGCGCAAGAGTGGAACGAGGCAGCAAGTTCAAGGAATGACATTGCATCCAGGCACTTACAGCTCTTTGTGCCCTAATGCCATGACACAAAAACATAATTTGAAAAAACTTAGCAGAGGATGGTTTCGATCCATCAACCTCTGGGTTATGGGTCCAGCACGCTTCTGCTGCGCCACTCTGCTGGTTGGAGAACAAGAGCTTTTCTGGGCTTTTACAGCCTACAAACCGACAACCCTAGACCCAGTTTCGAGTGAAGCGGGCAGTAGGCCTTACAAAGCCAAACAACATGCAACCACGCACTCCCATCCCATGGCCTTTTGCAGACAGGCCTCATTTCTCTAGCTCACACCCTAACTGCCAACACCCCTTCCCCTTCTCTCTCTGTCTCTCTCTCTCTGTCTCTCTCTCTCATTCTCTCTCTCTCGCAAATAGATACTTTACTTCCCAGGAGCAACAAAACAAGCCTTCTCGAGCTGGCAGATATGGGAAGGAAGGAAGGAAGGGCCAGTTTGGAAACTCAACTCAATTACCATAAATCCCCTGCTAAGGGTTATGGGAGGGAGGAATGAAGGAACTTTGCTTCAGGGAAAGGGCTGCTGCTGCTTCAGCATGTGAGGAGCGCAGCCACACGTTTCACCTTCCTCAGTATGTTGGTTTACAGGATGAGAGAGATCCTGAAACCTCACTCTAATAGGCTGAGGTGCTGTGCTCGGTGGCCCGCTGGGACCTTTGCCCGTCAGGGCAAGGCGAATAGGCCTTTGTCAGGCCTTCGTCAGGGCTTTGTCGGGGAGGGGCCAGGAGCCCTGCTCGCTTCAATCCCCTCACCGATAGACAGTTGCAGAAACTAGGATGCAAGAACCTTTCCTGGATGGGGTTTTGATTTTCGCGAAAAGTGTGTCAGCTTTGCTTTCAGCATGAGTCTGATTTCCAAAAAATGCATTTTGAACAATTTAAAGATTTGATCTGCGTTGGCCGGGAATGGAACCCGGGTCAACTGCTTGGAAGGCAGCTATGCTCACCACTATACCACCAACGCCTGCCTGTCTGGACTATCTGATGGAGCGCCCCTTAGAAATAAGAATAAGTCATTGGCTGGGAATGAAAAAAGCTTGCGTTTGACGCAGAAGCAGTTCGCATCATGAGGTCTTGCCGGTCAGCCCAACATTTCCCCGGGACCCCTTAAAAAAGGAGCTTGGTTTTAAGTTTGGTTTGATTGAACAGTACATTTTGTTGGCTGGGCTGGGACCCTCTCCTATTTAGCGCAAGAGTGGAACGAGGCAGCAAGTTCAAGGAATGACATTGCATCCAGGCACTTACAGCTCTTTGTGCCCTAATGCCATGACACAAAAACATAATTTGAAAAAACTTAGCAGAGGATGGTTTCGATCCATCGACCTCTGGGTTATGGGCCCAGCACGCTTCCGCTGTGCCACTCTGCTGGCTGGAGAAGGAGAGCTTTTCGGGGCTTTTACAGCCTACAAACCGACAACCCTAGACCCAGTTTCGAGTGAAGCGGGCAGTATCCCTTACAAAGCCAAACAACCTGCAACCACGCACTCCCATCCCATGGCCTTTTGCAGACAGGCCTCATTTCTCTAGCTCACACCCTAACTGCCAACACCCCTTCCCCTTCTCTCTCTGTCTCTCTCTCTCTGTCTCTCTCTCTCATTCTCTCTCTCTCGCAAATAGATACTTTACTTCCCAGGTGCAACAAAACAAGCCTTCTCGAGCTGGCAGATATGGGAAGGAAGGAAGGAAGGGCCAGTTTGGAAACTCAACTCAATTACCATAAATCCCCTGCTAAGGGTTATGGGAGGGAGGAATGAAGGAACTTTGCTTCAGGGAAAGGGCAGCTGCTGCTTCAGCATGTGAGGAGCGCAGCCACACGTTTCACCTTCCTCAGTATGTTGGTTTACAGGATGAGAGAGATCCTGAAACCTCACTCTAATAGGCTGAGGTGCTGTGCTCGGTGGCCTGCTGGGACCTTTGCCCGTCAGGGCAAGGCGAATAGGCCTTTGTCAGGGCTTTGTCGGGGAGGGGCCAGGAGCCCTGCTCGCTTCAATCCCCTCACCGATAGACAGTTGCAGAAACTAGGATGCAAGAACCTTTCCTGGATGGGGTTTTGATTTTCGCGAAAAGTGTGTCAGCTTTGCTTTCAGCATGAGTCTGATTTCCCAAAAATGCATTTTGAACAATTTAAAGATTTGATCTGCGTTGGCCGGGAATCGAACCGGGTCAACTGCTTGGAAGGCAGCTATGCTCACCACTATACCACCAACACCTGCCTGTCTGGGCTATGTGATGGAGCGCCCCTTAGAAATAAGAATAAGTCATTGGCTGGGAATGAAAAAAGCTTGCGTTTGACGCAGAAGCAGTTCGCATCATGAGGTCTTGCCGGTCAGCCCAACATTTCCCCGGGACCCCTTAAAAAAGGAGCTTGGTTTTAAGTTTGGTTTGATTGAACAGTACATTTTGTTGGCTGGGCTGGGACCCTCTCCTATTTAGCGCAAGAGTGGAACGAGGCAGCAAGTTCAAGGAATGACATTGCATCCAGGCACTTACAGCTCTTTGTGCCCTAATGCCATGACACAAAAACATAATTTGAAAAAACTTAGCAGAGGATGGTTTCGATCCATCGACCTCTGGGTTATGGGCCCAGCACGCTTCCGCTGCGCCACTCTGCTGGTTGGAGAACAAGAGCTTTTCTGGGCTTTTACAGCCTACAAACCGACAACCCTAGACCCAGTTTCGAGTGAAGCGGGCAGTAGGCCTTACAAAGCCAAACAACCTGCAACCACGCACTCCCATCCCATGGCCTTTTGCAGACAGGCCTCATTTCTCTAGCTCACACCCTAACTGCCAACACCCCTTCCCCTTCTCTCTCTGTCTCTCTCTCTCTGTCTCTCTCTCTCATTCTCTCTCTCTCGCAAGTAGATACTTTACTTCCCAGGTGCAACAAAACAAGCCTTCTCGAGCTGGCAGATATGGGAAGGAAGGAAGGAAGGGCCAGTTTGGAAACTCAACTCAATTACCATAAATCCCCTGCTAAGGGTTATGGGGGGGAGGAAAGAAGGAACTTTGCTTCAGGGAAAGGGCTGCTGCTGCTTCAGCATGTGAGGAGCGCAGCCACACGTTTCACCTTCCTCAGTATGTTGGTTTACAGGATGAGAGAGATCCTGAAACCTCACTCTAATAGGCTGAGGTGCTGTGCTCGGTGGCCTGCTGGGACCTTTGCCCGTCAGGGCAAGGCGAATAGGCCTTTGTCAGGCCTTCGTCAGGGCTTTGTCGGGGAGGGGCCAGGAGCCCTGCTCGCTTCAATCCCCTCACCGATAGACAGTTGCAGAAACTAGGATGCAAGAACCTTTCCTGGATGGGGTTTTGATTTTCGCGAAAAGTGTGTCAGCTTTGCTTTCAGCATGAGTCTGATTTCCAAAAAATGCATTTTGAACAATTTAAAGATTTGATCTGCGTGGTCAACTGCTTGGAAGGCAGCTATGCTCACCACTATACCACCAACGCCTGCCTGTCTGAGCTCTCTGATGGAGCGCCCCTTAGAAATAAGAATAAGTCATTGGCTGGGAATGAAAAAAGCTTGCGTTTGACGCAGAAGCAGTTCGCATCATGAGGTCTTGCCGGTCAGCCCAACATTTCCCCGGGACCCCTTAAAAAAGGAGCTTGGTTTTAAGTTTGGTTTGATTGAACAGTACATTTTGTTGGCTGGGCTGGGACCCTCTCCTATTTAGCGCAAGAGTGGAACGAGGCAGCAAGTTCAAGGAATGACATTGCATCCAGGCACTTACAGCTCTTTGTGCCCTAATGCCATGACACAAAAACATAATTTGAAAAAACTTAGCAGAGGATGGTTTCGATCCATCGACCTCTGGGTTATGGGCCCAGCACGCTTCCGCTGTGCCACTCTGCTGGTTGGAGAACGAGAGCTTTTCGGGGCTTTTACAGCCTACAAACCGACAACCCTAGACCCAGTTTCGAGTGAAGCGGGCAGTAGGCCTTACAAAGCCAAACAACCTGCAACCACGCACTCCCATCCCATGGCCTTTTGCAGACAGGCCTCATTTCTCTAGCTCACACCCTAACTGCCAACACCCCTTCCCCTTCTCTCACTGTCTCTCTCTCTGTCTCTCTCTCTCATTCTCTCTCTCTCGCAAATAGATACTTTACTTCCCAGGTGCAACAAAACAAGCCTTCTCGAGCTGGCAGATATGGGAAGGAAGGAAGGAAGGGCCAGTTTGGAAACTCAACTCAATTACCATAAATCCCCTGCTAAGGGTTATGGGAGGGAGGAATGAAGGAACTTTGCTTCAGGGAAAGGGCTGCTGCTGCTTCAGCATGTGAGGAGCGCAGCCACACGTTTCACCTTCCTCAGTATGTTGGTTTACAGGATGAGAGAGATCCTGAAACCTCACTCTAATAGGCTGAGGTGCTGTGCTCGGTGGCCTGCTGGGACCTTTGCCCGTCAGGGCAAGGCGAATAGGCCTTTGTCAGGCCTTCGTCAGGGCTTTGTCGGGGAGGGGCCAGGAGCCCTGCTCGCTTCAATCCCCTCACCGATAGACAGTTGCAGAAACTAGGATGCAAGAACCTTTCCTGGATGGGGTTTTGATTTTCACGAAAAGTGTGTCAGCTTTGCTTTCAGCATGAGTCTGATTTCCAAAAAATGCATTTTGAACAATTTAAAGATTTGATCTGCGTTGGCCGGGAATCGAACCCGGGTCAACTGCTTGGAAGGCAGCTATGCTCACCACTATACCACCAAAGCCTGCCTGTCTGGGCTATCTGATGGAGCGCCCCTTAGAAATAAGAATAAGTCATTGGCTGGGAATGAAAAAAGCTTGCGTTTGACGCAGAAGCAGTTCGCATCATGAGGTCTTGCCGGTCAGCCCAACATTTCCCCGGGACCCCTTAAAAAAGGAGCTTGGTTTTAAGTTTGGTTTGATTGAACAGTACATTTTGTTGGCTGGGCTGGGACCCTCTCCTATTTAGCGCAAGAGTGGAACGAGGCAGCAAGTTCAAGGAATGACATTGCATCCAGGCACTTACAGCTCTTTGTGCCCTAATGCCATGACACAAAAACATAATTTGAAAAAACTTAGCAGAGGATGGTTTCGATCCATCGACCTCTGGGTTATGGGTCCAGCACGCTTCCGCTGCGCCACTCTGCTGGTTGGAGAACAAGAGCTTTTCTGGGCTTTTACAGCCTACAAACCGACAACCCTAGACCCAGTTTCGAGTGAAGCGGGCAGTAGGCCTTACAAAGCCAAACAACATGCAACCACGCACTCCCATCCCATGGCCTTTTGCAGACAGGCCTCATTTCTCTAGCTCACACCCTAACTGCCAACACCCCTTCCCCTTCTCTCTCTGTCTCTCTCTCTCTGTCTCTCTCTCTCATTCTCTCTCTCTCGCAAATAGATACTTTACTTCCCAGGTGCAACAAAACAAGCCTTCTCGAGCTGGCAGATATGGGAAGGAAGGAAGGGCCAGTTTGGAAACTCAACTCAATTACCATAAATCCCCTGCTAAGGGTTATGGGAGGGAGGAATGAAGGAACTTTGCTTCAGGGAAAGGGCTGCTGCTGCTTCAGCATGTGAGGAGCGCAGCCACACGTTTCACCTTCCTCAGTATGTTGGTTTACAGGATGAGAGAGATCCTGAAACCTCACTCTAATAGGCTGAGGTGCTGTGCTCGGTGGCCCGCTGGGACCTTTGCCCGTCAGGGCAAGGCGAATAGGCCTTTGTCAGGCCTTCGTCAGGGCTTTGTCGGGGAGGGGCCAGGAGCCCTGCTCGCTTCAATCCCCTCACCGATAGACAGTTGCAGAAACTAGGATGCAAGAACCTTTCCTGGATGGGGTTTTGATTTTCGCGAAAAGTGTGTCAGCTTTGCTTTCAGCATGAGTCTGATTTCCAAAAAATGCATTTTGAACAATTTAAAGATTTGAACCCGGGTCAACTGCTTGGAAGGCAGCTATGCTCACCACTATACCACCAACGCCTGCCTGTCTGGACTATCTGATGGAGCGCCCCTTAGAAATAAGAATAAGTCATTGGCTGGGAATGAAAAAAGCTTGCGTTTGACGCAGAAGCAGTTCGCATCATGAGGTCTTGCCGGTCAGCCCAACATTTCCCCGGGACCCCTTAAAAAAGGAGCTTGGTTTTAAGTTTGGTTTGATTGAACAGTACATTTTGTTGGCTGGGCTGGGACCCTCTCCTATTTAGCGCAAGAGTGAAACGAGGCAGCAAGTTCAAGGAATGACATTGCATCCAGGCACTTACAGCTCTTTGTGCCCTAATGCCATGACACAAAAACATAATTTGAAAAAACTTAGCAGAGGATGGTTTCGATCCATCGACCTCTGGGTTATGGGCCCAGCACGCTTCCGCTGTGCCACTCTGCTGGCTGGAGAACGAGAGCTTTTCGGGGCTTTTACAGCCTACAAACCGACAACCCTAGACCCAGTTTCGAGTGAAGCGGGCAGTATCCCTTACAAAGCCAAACAACCTGCAACCACGCACTCCCATCCCATGGCCTTTTGCAGACAGGCCTCATTTCTCTAGCTCACACCCTAACTGCCAACACCCCTTCCCCTTCTCTCTCTGTCTCTCTCTCTCATTCTCTCTCTCTCGCAAATAGATACTTTACTTCCCAGGTGCAACAAAACAAGCCTTCTCGAGCTGGCAGATATGGGAAGGAAGGAAGGAAGGGCCAGTTTGGAAACTCAACTCAATTACCATAAATCCCCTGCTAAGGGTTATGGGAGGGAGGAATGAAGGAACTTTGCTTCAGGGAAAGGGCTGCTGCTGCTTCAGCATGTGAGGAGCGCAGCCACACGTTTCACCTTCCTCAGTATGTTGGTTTACAGGATGAGAGAGATCCTGAAACCTCACTCTAATAGGCTGAGGTGCTGTGCTCGGTGGCCTGCTGGGACCTTTGCCCGTCAGGGCAAGGCGAATAGGCCTTCGTCAGGGCTTTGTCGGGGAGGGGCCAGGAGCCCTGCTCGCTTCAATCCCCTCACCAATAGACAGTTGCGGAAACTAGGATGCAAGAACCTTTCCTGGATGGGGTTTTGATTTTCGCGAAAAGTGTGTCAGCTTTGCTTTCAGCATGAGTCTGATTTCCCAAAAATGCATTTTGAACAATTTAAAGATTTGATCTGCGTTGGCCGGGAATCGAACCCGGGTCAACTGCTTGGAAGGCAGCTATGCTCACCACTATACCACCAACACCTGCTTGTCTGGGCTATGTGATGGAGCGCCCCTTAGAAATAAGAATAAGTCATTGGCTGGGAATGAAAAAAGCTTGCGTTTGACGCAGAAGCAGTTCGCATCATGAGGTCTTGCCGGTCAGCCCAACATTTCCCCGGGACCCCTTAAAAAAGGAGCTTGGTTTTAAGTTTGGTTTGATTGAACAGTACATTTTGTTGGCTGGGCTGGGACCCTCTCCTATTTAGCGCAAGAGTGGAACGAGGCAGCAAGTTCAAGGAATGACATTGCATCCAGGCACTTACAGCTCTTTGTGCCCTAATGCCATGACACAAAAACATAATTTGAAAAAACTTAGCAGAGGATGGTTTCGATCCATCGACCTCTGGGTTATGGGCCCAGCACGCTTCCGCTGTGCCACTCTGCTGGTTGGAGAACGAGAGCTTTTCGGGGCTTTTACAGCCTACAAACCGACAACCCTAGACCCAGTTTCGAGTGAAGCGGGCAGTAGGCCTTACAAAGCCAAACAACCTGCAACCACGCACTCCCATCCCATGGCCTTTTGCAGACAGGCCTCATTTCTCTAGCTCACACCCTAACTGCCAACACCCCTTCCCCTTCTCTCACTGTCTCTCTCTCTGTCTCTCTCTCTCATTCTCTCTCTCTCGCAAATAGATACTTTACTTCCCAGGTGCAACAAAACAAGCCTTCTCGAGCTGGCAGATATGGGAAGGAAGGAAGGAAGGGACAGTTTGGAAACTCAATTACCATAAATCCCCTGCTAAGGGTTATGGGAGGGAGGAATGAAGGAACTTTGCTTCAGGGAAAGGGCTGCTGCTGCTTCAGCATGTGAGGAGCGCAGCCACACGTTTCACCTTCCTCAGTATGTTGGTTTACAGGATGAGAGAGATCCTGAAACCTCACTCTAATAGGCTGAGGTGCTGTGCTCGGTGGCCTGCTGGGACCTTTGCCCGTCAGGGCAAGGCGAATAGGCCTTTGTCAGGCCTTCGTCAGGGCTTTGTCGGGGAGGGGCCAGGAGCCCTGCTCGCTTCAATCCCCTCACCGATAGTCAGTTGCAGAAACTAGGATGCAAGAACCTTTCCTGGATGGGGTTTTGATTTTCACGAAAAGTGTGTCAGCTTTGCTTTCAGCATGAGTCTGATTTCCAAAAAATGCATTTTGAACAATTTAAAGATTTGATCTGCGTTGGCCGGGAATCGAACCCGGGTCAACTGCTTGGAAGGCAGCTATGCTCACCACTATACCACCAACGCCTGCCTGTCTGGGCTATTTGATGGAGCGCCCCTTAGAAATAAGAATAAGTCATTGGCTGGGAATGAAAAAAGCTTGCGTTTGACGCAGAAGCAGTTCGCATCATGAGGTCTTGCCGGTCAGCCCAACATTTCCCCGGGACCCCTTAAAAAAGGAGCTTGGTTTTAAGTTTGGTTTGATTGAACAGTACATTTTGTTGGCTGGGCTGGGACCCTCTCCTATTTAGCGCAAGAGTGGAACGAGGCAGCAAGTTCAAGGAATGACATTGCATCCAGGCACTTACAGCTCTTTGTGCCCTAATGCCATGACACAAAAACATAATTTGAAAAAACTTAGCAGAGGATGGTTTTGATCCATCGACCTCTGGGTTATGGGCCCAGCATGCTTCCGCTGCGCCACTCTGCTGGTTGGAGAACAAGAGCTTTTCTGGGCTTTTACAGCCTACAAACCGACAACCCTAGACCCAGTTTCGAGTGAAGCGGGCAGTAGGCCTTACAAAGCCAAACAACCTGCAACCACGCACTCCCATCCCATGGCCTTTTGCAGACAGGCCTCATTTCTCTAGCTCACACCGTAACTGCCAACACCCCTTCCCCTTCTCTCTCTGTCTCTCTCTCTCTGTCTCTCTCTCTCATTCTCTCTCTCTCGCAAATAGATACTTTACTTCCCAGGTGCAACAAAACAAGCATTCTCGAGCTGGCAGATATGGGAAGGAAGGAAGGAAGGGCCAGTTTGGAAACTCAACTCAATTACCATAAATCCCCTGCTAAGGGTTATGGGAGGGAGGAATGAAGGAACTTTGCTTCAGGGAAAGGGCTGCTGCTGCTTCAGCATGTGAGGAGCGCAGCCACACGTTTCACCTTCCTCAGTATGTTGGTTTACAGGATGAGAGAGATCCTGAAACCTCACTCTAATAGGCTGAGGTGCTGTGCTCGGTGGCCTGCTGGGACCTTTGCCCGTCAGGGCAAGGCGAATAGGCCTTTGTCAGGCCTTCGTCAGGGCTTTGTCGGGGAGGGGCCAGGAGCCCTGCTCGCTTCAATCCCCTCACCGATAGACAGTTGCAGAAACTAGGATGCAAGAACCTTTCCTGGATGGGGTTTTGATTTTCACGAAAAGTGTGTCAGCTTTGCTTTCAGCATGAGTCTGATTTCCAAAAAATGCATTTTGAACAATTTAAAGATTTGATCTGCGTTGGCCGGGAAGCGAACCCGGGTCAACTGCTTGGAAGGCAGTTATGCTCACCACTATACCACCAACGCCTGCCTGTCTGGGCTATCTGATGGAGCGCCCCTTAGAAATAAGAATAAGTCATTGGCTGGGAATGAAAAAAGCTTGCGTTTGACGCAGAAGCAATTCGCATCATGAGGTCTTGCCGGTCAGCCCAACATTTCCCCGGGACCCCTTAAAAAAGGAGCTTGGTTTTAAGTTTGGTTTGATTGAACAGTACATTTTGTTGGCTGGGCTGGGACCCTCTCCTATTTAGCGCAAGAGTGGAACGAGGCAGCAAGTTCAAGGAATGACATTGCATCCAGGCACTTACAGCTCTTTGTGCCCTAATGCCATGACACAAAAACATAATTTGAAAAAATTTAGCAGAGGATGGTTTCGATCCATCAACCTCTGGGTTATGGGTCCAGCACGCTTCTGCTGCGCCACTCTGCTGGTTGGAGAACAAGAGCTTTTCTGGGCTTTTACAGCCTACAAACCGACAACCCTAGACCCAGTTTCGAGTGAAGCGGGCAGTAGGCCTTACAAAGCCAAACAACATGCAACCACGCACTCCCATCCCATGGCCTTTTGCAGACAGGCCTCATTTCTCTAGCTCACACCCTAACTGCCAACACCCCTTCCCCTTCTCTCTCTGTCTCTCTCTCTCTGTCTCTCTCTCTCATTCTCTCTCTCTCGCAAATAGATACTTTACTTCCCAGGAGCAACAAAACAAGCCTTCTCGAGCTGGCAGATATGGGAAGGAAGGAAGGTAGGGCCAGTTTGGAAACTCAACTCAATTACCATAAATCCCCTGCTAAGGGTTATGGGAGGGAGGAATGAAGGAACTTTGCTTCAGGGAAAGGGCTGCTGCTGCTTCAGCATGTGAGGAGCGCAGCCACACGTTTCACCTTCCTCAGTATGTTGGTTTACAGGATGAGAGAGATCCTGAAACCTCACTCTAATAGGCTGAGGTGCTGTGCTCGGTGGCCTGCTGGGACCTTTGCCCGTCAGGGCAAGGCGAATAGGCCTTCGTCAGGGCTTTGTCGGGGAGGGGCCAGGAGCCCTGCTCGCTTCAATCCCCTCACCGATAGACAGTTGCGGAAACTAGGATGCAAGAACCTTTCCTGGATGGGGTTTTGATTTTCGCGAAAAGTGTGTCAGCTTTGCTTTCAGCATGAGTCTGATTTCCCAAAAATGCATTTTGAACAATTTAAAGATTTGATCTGCGTTGGCCGGGAATCGAACCTGGGTCAACTGTTTGGAAGGCAGCTATGCTCACCACTATACCACCAACGCCTGTCTGTCTGGGCTATCTGATGGAGCGCCCCTTAGAAATAAGAATAAGTCATTGGCTGGGAATGAAAAAAGCTTGCGTTTGACGCAGAAGCAGTTCGCATCATGAGGTCTTGCCGGTCAGCCCAACATTTCCCCGGGACCCCTTAAAAAAGGAGCTTGGTTTTAAGTTTGGTTTGTTTGAACAGTACATTTTGTTGGCTGGGCTGGGACCCTCTCCTATTTAGCGCAAGAGTGGAACGAGGCAGCAAGTTCAAGGAATGACATTGCATCCAGGCACTTACAGCTCTTTGTGCCCTAATGCCATGACACAAAAACATAATTTGAAAAAAGTTAGCAGAGGATGGTTTCGATCCATCGACCTCTGGGTTATGGGCCCAGCACGCTTCCGCTGCGCCACTCTGCTGGTTGGAGAACAAGAGCTTTTCTGGGCTTTTACAGCCTACAAACCGACAACCCTAGACCCAGTTTCGAGTGAAGCGGGCAGTAGGCCTTACAAAGCCAAACAACCTGCAACCACGCACTCCCATCCCATAGCCTTTTGCAGACAGGCCTCATTTCTCTAGCTCACACCCTAACTGCCAACACCCCTTCCCCTTCTCTCTCTGTCTCTCTCTCTCTGTCTCTCTCTCTCATTCTCTCTCTCTCGCAAATAGATACTTTACTTCCCAGGTGCAACAAAACAAGCCTTCTCGAGCTGGCAGATATGGGAAGGAAGGAAGGAAGGGCCAGTTTGGAAACTCAACTCAATTACCATAAATCCCCTGCTAAGGGTTATGGGAGTGAGGAATGAAGGAACTTTGCTTCAGGGAAAGGGCTGCTGCTGCTTCAGCATGTGAGGAGCGCAGCCACACGTTTCACCTTCCTCAGTATGTTGGTTTACAGGATGAGAGAGATCCTGAAACCTCACTCTAATAGGCTGAGGTGCTGTGCTCGGTGGCCTGCTGGGACCTTTGCCCGTCAGGGCAAGGCGAATAGGCCTTTGTCAGGCCTTCGTCAGGGCTTTGTCGGGGAGGGGCCAGGAGCCCTGCTCGCTTCAATCCCCTCACCGATAGACAGTTGCAGAAACTAGGATGCAAGAACCTTTCCTGGATGGGGTTTTGATTTTCACGAAAAGTGTGTCAGCTTTGCTTTCAGCATGAGTCTGATTTCCAAAAAATGCATTTTGAACAATTTAAAGATTTGATCTGCGTTGGCCGGGAATCGAACCCGGGTCAACTGCTTGGAAGGCAGCTATGCTCACCACTATACCACCAACGCCTGCCTGTCTGGGCTATCTGATGGAGCGTCCCTTAGAAATAAGAATAAGTCATTGGCTGGGAATGAAAAAAGCTTGCGTTTGACGCAGAAGCAGTTCGCATCATGAGGTCTTGCCGGTCAGCCCAACATTTCCCCGGGACCCCTTAAAAAAGGAGCTTGGTTTTAAGTTTGGTTTGATTGAACAGTACATTTTGTTGGCTGGGCTGGGACCCTCTCCTATTTAGCGCAAGAGTGGAACGAGGCAGCAAGTTCAAGGAATGACATTGCATCCAGGCACTTACAGCTCTTTGTGCCCTAATGCCATGACACAAAAACATAATTTGAAAAAAGTTAGCAGAGGATGGTTTCGATCCATCGACCTCTGGGTTATGGGACCAGCACGCTTCCGCTGCGCCACTCTGCTGGTTGGAGAACAAGAGCTTTTCTGGGCTTTTACAGCCTACAAACAGACAACCCTAGACCCAGTTTCGAGTGAAGCGGGCAGTAGGCCTTACAAAGCCAAACAACCTGCAACCACGCACTCCCATCCCATGGCCTTTTGCAGACAGGCCTCATTTCTCTAGCTCACACCCTAACTGCCAACACCCCTTCCCCTTCTCTCTCTGTCTCTCTCTCTCTGTCTCTCTCTCTCATTCTCTCTCTCTCGCAAATAGATACTTTACTTCCCAGGTGCAACAAAACAAGCCTTCTCGAGCTGGCAGATATGGGAAGGAAGGAAGGAAGGGCCAGTTTGGAAACTCAACTCAATTACCATAAATCCCCTGCTAAGGGTTATGGGAGGGAGGAATGAAGGAACTTTGCTTCAGGGAAAGGGCTGCTGCTGCTTCAGCATGTGAGGAGCGCAGCCACACGTTTCACCTTCCTCAGTATGTTGGTTTACAGGATCAGAGAGATCCTGAAACCTCACTCTAATAGGCTGAGGTGCTGTGCTCGGTGGCCTGCTGGGACCTTTGCCCGTCAGGGCAAGGCGAATAGGCCTTTGTCAGGCCTTCGTCAGGGCTTTGTCGGGGAGGGGCCAGGAGCCCTGCTCGCTTCAATCCCCTCACCGATAGACAGTTGCAGAAACTAGGATGCAAGAACCTTTCCTGGATGGGGTTTTGATTTTCGCGAAAAGTGTGTCAGCTTTGCTTTCAGCATGAGTCTGATTTCCCAAAAATGCATTTTGAACAATTTAAAGATTTGATCTGCGTTGGCAGGGAATCGAACCCGGGTCAACTGCTTGGAAGGTAGCTATGCTCACCACTATACCACCAACGCCTGCCTGTCTGGGCTATCTGATGGAGCGCCCCTTAGAAATAAGAATAAGTCATTGGCTGGGAATGAAAAAAGCTTGCGTTTGACGCAGAAGCAGTTCGCATCATGAGGTCTTGCCGGTCAGCCCAACATTTCCCCGGGACCCCTTAAAAAAGGAGCTTGGTTTTAAGTTTGGTTTGTTTGAACAGTACATTTTGTTGGCTGGGCTGGGACCCTCTCCTATTTAGCGCAAGAGTGGAACGAGGCAGCAAGTTCAAGGAATGACATTGCATCCAGGCACTTACAGCTCTTTGTGCCCTAATGCCATGACACAAAAACATAATTTGAAAAAAGTTAGCAGAGGATGGTTTCGATCCATCGACCTCTGGGTTATGGGCCCAGCACGCTTCCGCTGCGCCACTCTGCTGGTTGGAGAACAAGAGCTTTTCTGGGCTTTTACAGCCTACAAACCGACAACCCTAGACCCAGTTTCGAGTGAAGCGGGCAGTAGGCCTTACAAAGCCAAACAACCTGCAACCACGCACTCCCATCCCATGGCCTTTTGCAGACAGGCCTCATTTCTCTAGCTCACACCCTAACTGCCAACACCCCTTCACCTTCTCTCTCTGTCTCTCTCTCTCTGTCTCTCTCTCTCATTCTCTCTCTCTCGCAAATAGATACTTTACTTCCCAGGTGCAACAAAACAAGCCTTCTCGAGCTGGCAGATATGGGAAGGAAGGAAGGAAGGGCCAGTTTGGAAACTCAACTCAATTACCATAAATCCCCTGCTAAGGGTTATGGGAGGGAGGAATGAAGGAACTTTGCTTCAGGGAAAGGGCTGCTGCTGCTTCAGCATGTGAGGAGCGCAGCCACACGTTTCACCTTCTTCAGTATGTTGGTTTACAGGATGAGAGAGATCCTGAAACCTCACTCTAATAGGCTGAGGTGCTGTGCTCGGTGGCCTGCTGGGACCAAGGCCCGTCAGGGCAAGGCGAATAGGCCTTTGTCAGGCCTTCGTCAGGGCTTTGTCGGGGAGGGGCCAGGAGCCCTGCTCGCTTCAATCCCCTCACCGATAGACAGTTGCAGAAACTAGGATGCAAGAACCTTTCCTGGATGGGGTTTTGATTTTCACGAAAAGTGTGTCAGCTTTGCTTTCAGCATGAGTCTGATTTCCAAAAAATGCATTTTGAACAATTTAAAGATTTGATCTGCGTTGGCCGGGAATCGAACCCGGGTCAACTGCTTGGAAGGCAGCTATGCTCACCACTATACCACCAACGCCTGCCTGTCTGGGCTATCTGATGGAGCGTCCCTTAGAAATAAGAATAAGTCATTGGCTGGGAATGAAAAAAGCTTGCGTTTGACGCAGAAGCAGTTCGCATCATGAGGTCTTGCCGGTCAGCCCAACATTTCCCCGGGACCCCTTAAAAAAGGAGCTTGGTTTTAAGTTTGGTTTGATTGAACAGTACATTTTGTTGGCTGGGCTGGGACCCTCTCCTATTTAGCGCAAGAGTGGAACGAGGCAGCAAGTTCAAGGAATGACATTGCATCCAGGCACTTACAGCTCTTTGTGCCCTAATGCCATGACACAAAAACATAATTTGAAAAAAGTTAGCAGAGGATGGTTTCGATCCATTGACCTCTGGGTTATGGGACCAGCATGCTTCCGCTGCGCCACTCTGCTGGTTGGAGAACAAGAGCTTTTCTGGGCTTTTACAGCCTACAAACAGACAACCCTAGACCCAGTTTCGAGTGAAGCGGGCAGTAGGCCTTACAAAGCCAAACAACCTGCAACCACGCACTCCCATCCCATGGCCTTTTGCAGACAGGC